>NC_142483.1:2757500-2960000 GCF_049115385.1 Moschus berezovskii
GGGACTTTTCCATCGCTGAGTTCCCAGACATACAGCCTGAAGCCCTAGACCTCCAGGAATGTGTTTTGCCTGGGTCCCGAGGGTGGGGCTCCTGAGTTCTGAGTCCCCTTCCGCTCCCTCAGGATGGGATGTGGTCCTGAGTGTGGGTGAGGAATTCACCAGTGCGGTTCTTATTTGCATGTTTGTCCAGCCTCAGGCAAGAAGGCAGGCCAGGACTCAGAGTCCTTTCAACTGGAGCTGCGCCGGGGGCTCGGTCTGCGGGGAGGGACTTCTCTGAAGAAGCGGGCAGGAAGCAGGGCTGTTTTTGCTTCTCCTCCTGCCTGCCTGTGTTTCCCAGGCCTCTGCGTGAACAGCTGTCTTGGGGGTGGATAACATCTCACTTCTGAGCGGGTTCTGGCCCACTGTCACTGTGTGACGGAGCCGCCTCTTGCCAGCTTGGAGCCCCTCCCAGCTTGGTGACTGAGGGACCTCTGAGCCCCAAACCCGCCAGTCCCGTGAAGAAATCACAGCTTTCCCCACTTCTCAAACACAAAGGACAAGAATGGGTTGCACGGTTTCTCGGGGGGTTGACGGTAATTGGCATGTGGTCACCCCTCTCCCTAGGCTGTAGAGGGCAAAATCCGAGTTTACACCGAAACCTGTCCGAACGTGTCTCAGGTTCCAGGTCTGTACCCTAGCATCCGTTTGGCCCTGGCACCCGCTGCCCCTCAGGTGTGTCCTCCTCCTGCAGCGCCGGCTGTAATGGCCAGTCCTTGCACGCAGGGGGCTCTGGTGCAGGCGGGCCTGTGCTAATGGGTGTGTGATCACATCAGATGGTGGGAAGACAGGAGCACAGAAGGAGCGCACAGTGGGGCTCTGGGGCTGTGCGCTCAGCTGCGCCCTGTCGCCCGTGGGTGTGTGTCTGTGTGCAGGGACGTGTGTGTGTGCTGGAGCGGGTGTGGGTGTGTCTTGGGTGGGGGGAGTGTGTCCGTGTGAGGCGTGTATGAGCTGCTGCGTGTCCAGCCCTGGCCTGGGACGGATGGCGGCCTCAGTAGGTGTGGCTCAGTGCGGGGGCGGGGCCTCTTCGGTGGTTTGTACCTTATTTTCTTTACTGAGGTGCAGCATTCAGCCCAGGCGCAGGACTTAGTTGCAGAGACTCACCGGTGTTTGCGCGCGTCCACATGCGCACAGGCTTCCCTGTGGGACTTAGTTGCAGAGATTCACCAGTGTTTGCACGTGTCCACACGCGCACAGGCTTCCCTGCGGGACTTAGTTGCACAGATTCACCAGTGTTTGCACGTGTCCACACGTGCACAGGCTTCCCTGCGGGACTTAGTTGCAGAGACTCACCAGTGTTTGCACGTGTCCACACGCGCACAGGCTTCCCTGCGGGACTTAGTTGCAGAGATTGACCAGTGTTTGCATGTGTCCACACGTGCACAGGCTTCCCTGCTGGCTCAGGCGGTAAAGAACCCGCCCGCAAGGCAGGAGACCCGGCTTTGATCCCTGGGCCGGAAAGAGCCCCTGGAGAAGGGAATGGCAACCCACTCCAGTATTCTTGCCTGGAGAACCCCACGGACAGAGGAGCCTGGCGGGCTACAGTCCATGGGGCTGCAGAGACTCAAACATGACTGAGCAGCTAACACACACACACACACACACACGCACATTCACACGTGCACATAGCCAGCACTCACACCAAGCTATGGGGCTCCTCCAGCGTCTGGAACGCCCCTCCAGCACCGGCTCCCCACCTCGCTGGCTCTGTCACCATAGGTGAGGTGAGCCTGGTTCCCGACGGCGCCTGCGGAGTGGCCCACGGCACACGCCATCCTGGGTCTGCGTCTTCAGGCAGCATGTATCGCCAGTGAAATGTGTCCCCGTGGTGTTCAAAGCAGCCTTTTCCTTCAAGGTGCGGTGAGGGGTTGCCACCAGGGGTTCATCCCTTCTCTCGTGGGGGGCCATTTGGAAGGTTGCCAGTCTGGGCCGCCGGGAATAAAGCTTCTGTGAACAAGGCTTTCGCGGACAGAGCGCTGACTCCAGAGGCCGTCCGCCCAGGGGAGAGTTTGCCGGGCTGCAGGGCGTTTTGGCTCCCGTGACTCAGTAGATGCTGTCCGACCGTGTTCTGAAAGGGCAATAAATTCTGAGCCAGACGGCGCTTCCTGAGCGTTCCAGCTGCTCTGAGTTCCATACCCTCCACAAGCTGGTGCTGCGATGGAGTCTGGGCTGCCAGGCGTCTGTGAGGGACCAGCGTCTGTGAGGAGAAAGAGAGGGGGCCAAACGGGCCGGGGGGAGAAGCTGATGGGCAGTGCAGCCAACAAGGCCCTATCAGCCAGCAGGGAGCCCCGGGGTGACCCTGCCCAGCCCAGCGGGCTTCGCTGCATCACCAGATGTGGGCCACTCTGCGAGGGCCGTGGCCACAGACAGGGCGGCTCTCTGGAGCCAAGGCCGATGTTGGCAGGGCACTTCCTGGGGCTGACCAACAAGCGTGCGTGGAAGGGAGGCCTCTCGGGCCACACCACACGCACTAGCCAGCGGGGTGGTGCCGGGGGGGATGGCGGGACGGCACCTACTGAGATTCAGCCAGCGAGGACGTGGCAGCCCATGGCGCGGCTCTGCTTCCTGGTCATTCGAGCGTCCTCTCCTTTGTGGTGGCTGTGCAAGTTTTTACTCATTTTTGAAGCTGAGGTGTTCCCCGGTTTCTTACTAATTTATAAAAGTTCTTTATATATTCTAGGTGTGAGTTCTTATTTGCAGATATACTGCCAGCATCTTCTCTCAACCTGTTTTAAGGAATATTTTGCATACCTCAGGGTCATGAAGGTATTCTGTTTTTTTCTGGGAGAATTATCATTTTACTGTAGATCTCAGGCTAAATGAGTATTTGTGTGTGGCATGAGGAAGGTTCATTTTTTTTCCCCATGTGATTATATCCAGCTGAGCTAATACTATTTACCAAAAAGACCCTCTTTCCCGCGCTGGGTCGTAGCGCGTCTTTGCTGTAAATCAGTTGATGGAATGTGTCAGCTGCCCTCAAGCTTTTTCTGGGCTCCTGCTCTGCCATCCCACCCTGTCTCACCTACTGTGGATTTATCAAAACTCCGACATCTGGTGGTATAAGTCCTCCAGCTTTGTGTTTTTGTTTTTTTGAGATTGGTCTGACATACTGTAGAGACTTTGAATGTCCATATAAATTTTAAAAGCATTATGTCAGTTTCCTCAAAAGTGCCTACAAGGATCCTGACTAGGTAGTCACTGGATACAGACCTTCTTCACTCTAAACTGGAATTACCTCCTGATAACCCACTGATGAAAATATGGTTAGGCTGAAAATGTATTTAATACAGCTAACCAACCACTTTGCCAACAAAGGTCCGTCTATTCAAAGCTATGGTTTTTCCAGTGGTCAGGTATGGATGTGAGAGTTGGACCATAAAGAAAGTTGAGCACTGAAGAATTGATGCTTTTGAACCGTGGTGTTGGAGAAGACTCTTGGGGTTCCCTTGGACAGCAAAGATCCAACCAGTGTCCATCCTAAAGGAAATCAGTCCTGAATAGTCATTGGAAGGACTGATGCTGAAGCTGAAACTCCAATACTTTAGCCATCTGATGCAAAGAACTGACTCATTTGAAAAAACCCTGATGCTGGGAAAGACTGAAGGCAGGAGGGAGAAGGGGACAGCAGAGGATGAGATGGTTGGATGGCATCACCGACTCGATGGACACGAGTTTGAGCAAGCTCCAGGAGTTGGTGATGGACAGGGAAGCCTGGCATGCTGCAGTCCATGGAGTCGCAAAGAGTCGGACACGACTGAGCGACTGAACTGAACTGAACCTACTGAATAGTGTCATGTAGCCTAGCCTACCGTACACGTGCTCAGAACACTTACATTAGACTGCAGTTGGGCAAAGTCATCACACAAAGCCTATTTTATGATAATATTTCGTGTAATTTGTTGAATACTACACTGAAAGTGAAGAACAGAACGGTGGTGAGTGTCTGGGTTGCTCGCCCTCCTGATAGCGGGGCTCACCAGGCATTGTAGCTGCCACTGCTCAGCATCACAAGAGGATTGTAGCCATGTCACGCTAGCCTGCAAAGAGATCAAAATTCAAGTTTCTAGTAAATGTGTATTGCTTTCACAGCATTATAAAACTCAGCATTAAAAAGCTAAGATCATGGCATTTGGTCCAATCACTTCATGGAAAATAGGATGGGGAAAAAATGGAAGCAGTGACAGATTTTATTTTCCTGGGCTCCAAAATCACTGCGGACGGTGGCTGCAGCCATGAGATTAGAAGATGCTTGCACCTTGAAAGGGAAGCCATGACAAACCGAGACAGTGTATTAAAAAGCAGAGATGTCACTTTGCTGACAAAGGTCCATACAGTCAAAGCTATGATTTTTCCAGTAGTCATATATGGATGTGAGAGTTGGACCATAAGGAAGGCTGAGTGCCGAAGAATTGATGTTTTCCAGTTGTGTTGGAGAAGACTCTTGAGAGTCCCTTGGACAGAAAGGAGATGAAACCAGCCCATCCTAAAGGAAATCAGTCCTGAATATTCATTGGAAGGACTGATGTTGAAGCTGAAGCTCCAATACTTTGGCCACCTGATGTGAAGAGACAACTCATTGGAAAAGACCCTGATGTTTGGAAAGATTGAAGGCAGGAGGAGAAGGGGACAACAGAGGATGAACTGGATATAGCATCACTGACTCAATGAACATGAATCTGAGCAAACTCCGGGAGACAGTGAAGGACAGGGAAGCCTGGCGTGCTGCAGTCCACGGGGTCACAAAGAGTCAGACAAGACTTAGTGACTGAACAACAACAAAAGTCCAAAAAGTCCTGTCCGGACTATCTGTATACAAATCTATTTGGGGAGAATTGACATCTTAATAGTTTTAAGTTGACCAGTTAGTGAGCGCGGTACAGCCCTCAATTTCTTTAGGTGTTCTGTAGTTTCTCTGGGCTTCGCTGCTGGCTCAGCTGGTGAAGAATCCGCCTGCAATACAGGAGACCTGGGTTTGATCCCTGGGTTGGGAAGATCCCCTGGAGAAGGAAACAGTACCTACTCCAGTATTCTGGCCTGGAGAACTCCATGGACAGAGTCTGGCAGGCTGCAGTCCATGGGGTTGCAAAGAGTTAGACACAACTGAGCAGTTTCTCTGCAGTGTTTAATAGTTTTTAGCATTGGGTCTTGCACCTCTTTGATTAGATTTATTCATAAGATTTGATGATTCTTGATATTATTATAAATGACTTAAAATTTTTTCATTTTCTAGATGTTGCTAGTTTATAAAAATTCAATTAATTTTTGTATGTTGATTATATCCAGCAACCTTGCTAAGTTTACTCATTCATTCTAATATTTTGTAGATTATTTTGGATTTTTCCACGCACAGTTTTCTCATCTGAATATAATGATAGTTTGTATGTTTCCATTCCAATCTTTGTTTATTTTATTTTTATTTCTTGCCTTATTGAGATGACTGGGTCCTACCATACAGTCTTGAGTAGACATGTCAGTGATGGACATCCTTTTCTTGATCCTAGGAGATTCTTAGGAGGAAAGCACTCAGTACCCCACCAGCAATGGTGCTAGCTCTGTGTGTGCACGTGTGTGTGTCTGTCTGTCTGTCAGTATGTGTCCGTGTGCTTGTCAGATACTCTATCAGATTAAGGCAGTTCTCTTTGATACTGTTTTTCCTTAGAGTTTTTATCACGAATAGGCATCAGTTTTTCACAAACATCTTCCTTTCTCTGTTGCTCTTTGCTCACTTACAGCGGCAGCTCTAGAAGCTGGGAAGTGGTCTGTGGCTGGTCCCCGGCCGGAGGTTTCAGAGGCAGTGGTGCCCTTGCGGGGGCCGGATGAGATGGCTGTGGGGGTGGGGGCGGTGTGGAGCCTGCAGAGACACGGCAGTGACAGGCGTGCTCGCCTGTCCTTAGGAGCTGCCTGCTCGCTCCCAGCAAGGCCTTGGGCTCTGTTTTCTGAAGGAAAATTAATCCCTTTTGCATGACCCTGTGCCAGGCACTCTTGTTGGTTGTCGTGGGGGACACGCGACCCTGGTGCTGACCATCTGGGGCCCGCAGGGTTCCTGTGTGTCATGCCTTGATGCAGCTCCTAGGAGCCTGATTTAGGCCAGAAGCAGGGGCCGGCCTGCGTCTCTCTCTTCCATCCCCACAGCATCCCCTTGCCCGACCAGAGGCCCTCGGGGGCAGTCAGACGATGCCCGGCGGGCAGAGAGTCATGGAAAATGCTCCAGCTGATCCCGCCCTCACCATTTCATCCCCTGCCTGGTTGTCTTGTGGAGTCTTGGCCTCCCCAGTGCGGTCTGGAAAGACTCAGAAGGCTTCCTTCCAGAGCCCCAAGAAGCCAAGAACGGGAGCTGCCCCGGGCCATTCCTGTCCCTGGGTGTCCTTTCAAAGGATTTCTGGATGGATGAGAGAGACTGTGGCCTGTGGGCAGTCAGGGGAGAGGGCACTTCGTTGTTTCAGATTTCTGGGTTGGCTCATATGTTCAGACTCGGCAGTTCCCACACTAGATCGTTCAATCCACTGGGAATAAAAGTCTTGCCTGCAAGAAACGGCCACCACATTTGTTGCTCTGCCACCACTGCTCAGGCCCCCTCCCTGCTTTCCATGGCAAGTCTCTGCCACCACCACTGCTTCCCCGCCCAACCCCAGACTAGCGTGGAGTCAAAAACCTGTAGCTCACAAGTGTTCAGAACAAATGGCAAACGAGCCCAATCCTGACAAGAGGGGACATTTATTGGCTCACAGATCCGAAACTTGGAGAGGGAGATGACTTCAGGTGTGGCTGGATCCAGACGCTCCCACACCGTTGTCAGGAGCGTGACTCCCTCTGTCTTTCGCTCCGTTTCTCCTGTGCAGGTTTGTTCTCAGGCTTCCCCGTTGCTCTGGCAAGGGAGGTCCGGCATGCATCCTGCCAGCTTAGCAGCTCCAGTGGGACGGCAACACCCTCTTTAACAGGAGGCAAAAAAGGGCAAAAATCCCAGGAAAGGCTCTCATTGGCTCAGACCAATTCATAATGCCCATATTGCGAATCAGCCTCGCTGCAAACACTGAGAATGCGGGAAGGGTGGATCCTGAGAGGGAAAGAGCATTTGCTACCAGAATTAAATGTGCCAGGCAGACAGACTCCCAGGTGCCTCCTCTGGCTGCCCCTGCCCATGTCTGTGCTCACAGGTTCTCGTTTCTGGAATGCTGTACTCTTTCCGGTGATTAAAGTTTCCATTCCTCTGATCCTTACCTCCCTGGAAACCCAGACTTCCAGTCACACTGACCTCTCCCCTCTTTAAATTCACCATGTGCCAATAATCTACACACCTGATTTTGTTTTAAGGTGTTTGTAATTTGACTTTCTTCTCATTACATCACGATACCACTTGTTCCCCCAAATAAATCCAAAGATGCGAAGATGAAATTCATTATGTCTGGGGAGGTGACACTGTGCCCAGGCCTGGAGTTCGAGGAGACTCTTCAGACAGGACAGGGGCAGAGTCAGGCGTGTTTCAGGGCCAGGGACCAGCACGCATGAAGACACAGGGGCTGGAGGAAGTGACAGCAGCTCTGCAGGTAGGAGCGGAGTGTGAGTGTCAGGGCTCCTCTGAGAGCAGGCCGGCAGAGGGGGACAGGAACCTGCCGGGGGGTTTCATCCGGGAGGCAGCGTGCTCTGGCTGGCATTCGGGACCACTCTCTCGGCTGAGGTGAAGGCAGAGGTGATGCTGGCTCTGCCCAAGGCGGTAGCCATGGAGACGGAGAGGCACAGGGCAGTTGGAGCCGGGGGAAGGGGTGGGGGAGAGGGCTGAGTGAGCGCTGGGTTCTGGTCGAGCCGCAGCATGGGTAGGGAAGACGTACCAGCCGTCCTCTCCTAGATGGACCCAAGGTGGGTTTGCCCTCGCGTCTGCATAAGCTGCGTGAAGTTGCTTTGATGGGGGCTCCTTCCCCTCTCAACTGCGCGTCCTTCCACATCCATGGCATATCTTCATGGCACCCTTGGCAGCACCCGCGCTGTGAGTTTTTAACCAGTGGTCCATGGATGGATGCTGAAGCTGTCTCCGTCCTGCCCGTTTAGTGTCTGGTCAGCGGCTGGCTTGCGCTGCGTCTCCATTACCTGCCCCGTGTCTCATCTACAGCTCTCTCACAGAGCTGACCCCTCCCGGCTCCTCTCCTCGGTGGCTGGCGTTTTGGCCACTAGACGGCGCGATTGCATAGCATCCCCGGGAGGCTCCAGCTCCACTCCGGTCTCAGGGCACCCAACCTCCACCTGTGGCAGGGCTGCCCGGCCTTGTGCCGAGACCCGTGTGTGGGTGGACCTCATGTTCTCAGTGCCCACAGAACTGCCCTAGGGGGCGGCGACCCACTGCCCACTTGCAAGTGGGTGTTCCCACGCTTCCTCCCTGCAGGAATGAGGGGCTGGCACTTTGCACAGCGGCTGCTGAAATGCAGCATCCAAATTGCCAGTGGTGCCTCGGGTGATTTGAGGGGGTGCCAGGATCTACCAAAGCTTCTTCGGTATGTGTTTAGAAACGTAGCGGTTTGTATGTCAAATCCACGATCTCAAAGATTCCGCCATTATTTAGAATGAGGTGACATTAAAAAGACAAAGGGTTGAATTTTAATTTTATTTCGTTTTAAAGAGAAATCACAGTATGGGTAGCATACACATAAGTCACGGACTCCACTGCATTTATGAGGTTCCAGCTATGGGTCTAGATGAGAAGGTACATTGGGCACATAAAACCTTACAAGGGCTGGAGGTAAACGCTTAGACCCTGGAGGACGAGTCTTAAACCCTTGGAGCCTAGAAGTGGAATCTTTGAACCACAGAATCTTTGCGTGATTTTCAAAAATACCATGGAAAGACAATATGTAATAAAGAATCCTTAGAATTCTTGAAATCCATGAGAATCCTGGAAGATTAGACTTAGGGGATTCTGACCTCCCAGGACCCTTGTGTAAAGGGGCTGCCTCAGGAAATGGCAGAGTCAAAAGGGACACTTGGGGACTTGCAGGGAGCCTGCTGAATGGTGGCCCCGGAGGCGCAAAGCCAACCTGAGTCTCGCCCCTTCCCTGGTCCCTGGGTCCCCCTGTACCCCGTGGCGCTCAGGGCTTCCAACAGGCGATCAGGAAGATCCCCTGGAGGAGGGCATGGCAACCCACTCCATAGGAGCCTGGTGGGCTACACTACAGTCCATGGGGTCACGGAGTCAGACACAACGGAGCAACTGAGCATGTCTGATATTCAGAGGCAAGTGAGTGATCTGTGTAAACACGTCCCCCCCACGAGTCACATGTGCTTCCTGCAGAATGCTGCAGTCTCCAGGGCGGTGCTGGCGGCGGGGTCTGAGGCAGTGTGGCCCGTCCGTGAGGACAGAATCCAGAAAGCCCGGTGTCTTTGGGTGGCCTTCAAATCCCTGCCTACTTGGAGCCCCGATTTTTGCTCTTTGTTCTCACCTGGAAATGAGGTACCTGGATTGGGGACTGCAGAGATTGGGAACCCAGGGAAAGCGCCTTGCTGTTGTGTCCTTCCTGATCTCAGTGTTCAGATATCCACCTGGAGATGAAACTCACCACCTTCTAGAGTCCTGGACGTTTCCAAATCTGTTCTGTCTTTCAAGACTCAACTCAGGGTCACCTCCTCTGGGGAGCCTCCCAGGATTACTCCCCCCGCGGAGCTGAAGTTCTCCCAAGGGCTTCGTCGAGGTGCCCCTCATGTGTCTCCCGGCCCCACACTCCTCTTCACCGACAGCTCAGTGGCGTGATTATCCCCCAGTCTCTTTTGATGTCTTAGAGTTAGTGACCCAGATTTTGCCAGCTCAAGGGCCCACAGGGGCCAGCTCCAAATGTGGGGGACTGCAGGGAACCAGAGGGTTTACCAGAGTGGCCGTTCCTCACCCTGCCCAGTGACCTCACCATGGAATGAGGGTTACCAGTGTTACCAAATCTTACAGTTTTCCTAGAAATCTGGATATTTTTTAAAGTAAAAATGTTGGTAATTTTTTTTTCTAACATGAAAATCACCCGGTTCAGGCTAAATCAAATGCTTCAGCAGAGTAAGCCCCTGAACAAACACTCGGGGGCCTCCGGCTCGGGCCCTCTTGGATGGGGGTTGGTGTCGCCACAGACAACAAGGAGGTTTTCAGCTGCCGTGGTAGCCGCCCGGTAGAACATCTCGAACCCCGTGTTCTTCAAGACTTGTCCCAGAAGTTACAGATGTCAGTCTGGAGACACGATTTCCGGATTCTTTGTCAGCCCTTCCATCGAGACCCTTGGTGTGACGTGGGTCCACCTTCCCCTTGAACCTGGGCTCTTCTGCATGACCAGCGGAGTCTGGCAGAAGGGACACGGGGCTGGATTCTGGGACTCCTTCTCTGGGAACCCAGCCTCTGCTCCCTGAGGAAGGCCCCGCAGCCCGTGAAGAGGAGATGGGAGAACCCAGGACCCCGCCCGCCCCTCCTGCTGAGTCCCCCCCACCCCCGCAGCGGCGGGCACAGACTGTCGTGGAAATGCTTCTTCCAGGCCCCCACTTCAGTGGAGCCAGCCGACACCGCCCGGAGCAGGGACCGCCCTTCCCCAGTGCAAACCTCTGGCCGAGGAGCAGCGTGAAGGTCAGTAAGGCCCCGTGGCTCGCCCCGGGAAATGCAAGGGAGACCACGCAGAGCTGGGTTTTCGGGGAGAAGGGAGACTTTGCGTCCGACTCCGCCCAGCCCACCATCCCGTCTCCCCAGACCCCCGTTCCTCTCGCCCAGCCCCCGGGCTGTGGGTCCCTGCTGTGGCCAGAGTCCTTCTCCAGGAGGGTTTGGGCTGCACAGGGCTCAGGCCAGATGGACTTGGGCTGAAGGGGCAGGGGGTCGGGGAGCCAGGCCTGGGGAGGCTGGGTGCGGCCAGCGGAAGCCCCGAGACCCTGCAGGCCTACTCACGGTCCCCGGGAGAGGGGCTGCGGGTGAAAGAGCTTGCACGCCAAGCCGCCGGGCCTGGATGCTGTGAATGCCAGGGCCATGAGCCTCATACAGACCACCCTCCACCCCACCCCCAGTTTCCTTCCCCAAAACACAGCAAAGGACTAGCTCACGTCTGCTGGGCGCTTGCCGGGAGCCAGCGCCCACGAGAACCTTATGCCCGTTAATGGCTTCATCCTGTCGACCGTCCTGACCCCGTCTGTCCTGGAGTCACCCCCGTGTTTCAGATGAGCACTCTGAGGCCTAGAAAGGGGAGGCCACTCCCCAAGGCCGCTCAGTCGGGGAACTGCAGAGCCAGAATTTCACCCCTGGGATCCTGGCCTGGGGTCCACACCCTAAAGGACGCGACGCAGCCCTGGCCTCACAGTGGCGTGGCCTGGAGGCTGGGCCCCGTTCACCCCCTCGATGCGGACAGAGAGGCTGAGGCTGGGCAGTTCTGCCAGAGGCTCCAGGTTCACAGTGGCGTCTGGACCTGAATTCAGCTGCTGGCAGGGAGTGGGGGCAGAGGAGCTACAGGGCAGGGAGACTGGCTCAGAAGGAGGGGTCTGATCCTCCCAGGAGGAGAGCTCCCCACCTTTCAGCACAGAGTTGAGGGAGCCCAGAGGAGATGGTGAGCCTGGGAAGGCGTTGAGAGAGCTGCTTGGTGAGACTCCTGCTCCCGGGGGTGTCCTGCTTTACCCCCAGTTCTGGCCTGAAAGCAGAAGGGTCCAGAGTAGAAGGAATGCAGATCCTCCTACCTCGGGCTGGGAGGAGAAGTCTGTGGCCCCTCGTGGAGCCACGAGAGCTCTGACACCTTCACCCCCGTGAGCGGGCCCGCCTGGCCTCCAACCCTCACCAGCCCTGCAGACACGGCCACTGCTCACATGTTCTCACTGGGGGAGGAGGCCCAGGCTCGGCGGGCTCTGGTCTCAGGCCCCGGCTTCCGACCCAGTTAGAGGCCAGTCCACATTCCTTTCATTGGCTTGTTTGTTTTTGCTGTTGTTCAGTTGCTCAGTCGTGTCCGACTCTTTGCGACCCCACGGACTGCAGCACGCCAGGCCTCCCTGTCCTTCACCATCTCCTGGAGCTTGCTCAAACTCATGACCATCAAGCCTGTGATACCATCCAACCATCTCATCCTCTGCCGTCCCCTTCTCCTCCTGCCCTCAGTCTGACTGTGGGAAAATAGATAAAACATGAGCTTTATCATTTTAACCATTTTGCGTGTCTGGTTTAGTGGCATTAAGTACACTCACACTATTGTGCATCCGTCAGCACCACCATCTCCAGAGCTTTCTCATCTTCTCAGACTGAATCTCTGCCCTGTTAATAGCTAATGCGCTATCCCCACCACCCCTTCAGACCCCTGGGAGCCTCCGTCGCCTCACTATCTGTGGGTTCAACTGTCCGAAGGGCTTCATATAGCAGGATCATGCAATATTGGTCTTTTTGGGACCTTTCGCCAAGCACCATGTCCTCGGGGGTCCCAGATGTTGTAAGCATGTGTCAGAATTTCCTCCCTTTAAAGCCTGAATAATATTCCATTGTACGGGTAGACCACGTTCTGCTTATGTACCCTTGGGCTGCTTCCGCGTTTTGGCCATGAGTAATGGTGATGGACAGAGGCCTGGCGTGCTGTGATTCATGGGGTCGCGGAGAGTCGGACACGCCTGAGCGACTGAACTGAACTGCACTGAACTGAATGTTGCTGTGAGCAAAGGTGTATGAATATCTCCTCAAGACTCTGCCGTTGGTTCTTCTGGATGTGCATCGGGAGTAGAATGGCTGGATCACGTGAGAATGCTATCTTCAGTTTCTAAGGAACTGCCACCCCGTTCTCCGTCCCCACCGGGCTGCACAGATGCTGCAGGTTCCCCCTGTGCCCCCAACAATGTTTGTCTCTGGTGCTTCTCGTCTGTCGTCCTGGCGTCTCAGTAGCCATCCTGACGGCTTGCACGTGGCGTCTCACGGATTTGCATTCGGCGAATAGTCAGTCCCGCTGAGCATCTTTCCGAGTACTCCTTGGCCACCTGAGTATCTTCTTTGGAGAGTTGTCTACTCAACTCCTGTGACCATTGTTAAAGTCTGGTTTTTGCTTTTCCTTGTTGTTGAGTTGCAGGAGTTCTTTATATATGCTGGATATTAACCCCTTATCATACACGTGGTTTGCAAAGACTTTCTCCCATTCTCGAGGTGGCCTCTCTTTCATTTTTTTTTTAAACCTCTGTTTCATAACCTTTTGTCTCACACGCGTACAGAAGAGCACATGAACACAAATGCCTGAGCCGCTGAAGATGAGCACACGCGTGTGACGGACTCTGGCCCCCTCCTCATCCCAGTCCCCCAGCCCCGTCCCCTCCCTCCTCCTGAGAGGCCCCATGGCGCTGACTTCTCCCGGCTCGGGTTGGCTCTGCCTCCTTTCAGGCTCTGGACGGGGAATAACAGCCCAGTGTTGGTTCCTTTCCTTTCGAGGCTTTCTTTTTCCGCTTGGCCACTCATCCCCGCACGGAGGCCCAGCTTGATCTCTCTCACTGCTCTGGGAGGTTCCGTGGATGCTCCGTCCCTGGTCCCCATCCACCTGGTGAGGGACATGAGACCCAGACGGCCCCCTAGAGCCACGGTCAGCCCCGGGGCCTGCTATCCGAGCCTGCGGGGGCCGTTCATCTCGAGTGCTGTCTCCTGTCTGCCCTAAGCTTCCCCAGCAGGCTCACGAGTCAGTACAGAGGCGGGCGCTGCTGCCTGTCTCCACCCCAGCCCTGTTTCCTCTCCGCCAGCCCAGGAGGCCTCCCCATTCTCACCCCGGGGCCCGGCTCAGCGTCTGCCTCGTGGATTCCGGCCGCAAGAACCGAGCGCAAGTCCGTCTGGTTAGGGCAGGAGGTCCTGCGTGCTGTGGGGCTGCAAACTCCGTGTGGGACCCTGATCAGGAGCTCCCAGCTTCGAGAGGGTGTTGCTGCGTGGGGACGGGGGCTCATGCCCGAGAAGTGAGCACTCTGCTGAGTGGCCCGGCAAGCATCTGCTGTCGCGGGGGCCACGTTGGTCACCTCCACTCCTGGTTGTCATGGACGTGAAGGTGGCATCGCTTCCCAGCCCCGCCAGCAGGAGCGGGTGCCCTCCCTGCCCCGTCAGTTACTCCTCTGTGTTCCCAGCCTCCTGTGAACTCAGTAAAGTAACCTTCCTGATAACGTCTTGGTCCCCAGGACACTGTCTCTCTCCCTCCTGGGCTGTTCTTTGAGGCTCTCGGAGGCAGACAGACTGCTTCTCTCCCCCAGGGCCGCAGATCCCACTCTCAGGTTTCAAAAAACGACCTGAAAAGTTGTAGAGGGTGAGAGACGGCCACAGCACAAAAGGCGTGCGTTGCAAGAGGAGAACTGAAAAGTCAGGTCTCTCTCTGGCACCCCCGCACCCCCGCCGCCCAGCCGCCCTCCGTGTGGCTCCAGCATTCCCCGTCCCTGGGTCTGTTTCCAGAAATACCGCATTCTGTCACCGACAGGGATCCTGCATTTACATCACACAGATGGGCCTCGCTCCACACGCATTCTTTACCTTGTTATTTTTTTTTTTACATCAAAAAAAATCACATGGAGCCAAGTAGCCCCCAAACAATACTACTTAATTTTTTTCTTTTTCCATTTTGAGATACTTTAAGACTCACGAGAAGTTGCAAAAATAGTACAGCGAGTTCCCATGGACCTTTCCCCTGCTTCCCCCAGCTCCCCACCGTGATAACATCTTACATAATCACGGCACATTGTCAAAACCAGGAAACTGACATTGGTGCAGTATTATTAACTCAAAATCAGACCTTATTTGGATTTCACCAGTTTTCACATGTAGCAATTGTTTTGTTTCCTGGTACATGGTTCTGTGAGATTCCATCACATGGATAGATGTTGTAACCATCAGAATACAGAGCTGTTCCGATCTCCACAAAGAAATTCTCGCACATTAAACGCTTTGTGATCACACCCTTTCCCAGCCCTGTGACCTAGCACCTGCTGATCTGTTATCTCTGTAATTATATCACTCCGGCAGTGTTAAATAAATGGAATCATACAGTACGTAACTTTCTGAGGTCGGCATTTTGTTTTCACTCAACACAGTGCCTTTGAGACCCACTTAATTTGTTGCGTGACACTAATTCGTCCCTTCTGATTGCTCCGTAGTATTCCATTCAATGGTGCACCCCTTGCGTTTATTCAGTCACCTGCTGAAGGAGAGTTGGGTGGTTTCCAGTTTCTGGTTCTTACAAATCAAGCTGGTGTGTATGTTCGCTTACAGATTTCCGTCTGAGCCTGAAGTTTGGTTTTTCTAGAAGAAATACCCAGAAGTGCAGTTGCTGAGTTGTGTGTAAGCCTAAGTTCAATGGCTGAGAAGCTGCCCAGCTCGTTTCCAGATTGCTGCGCCTCCCCCCAACCAGTGTGCTGAGAGTTCCAGTTGCGCTGTGCCCTTGTCAGCCCTTGGTACTGTGAGTGTTTTGTTTCTTTCTTTTTTTTCAAACCGTTTCAGTAGGTTTCTAGTGCTATCTAATGAGAGCCCTATTTCGCATTTCCCTAGTGGATAGCGACGCGGAACATCTTTTCCAGTGCTTATTTGCTGTCCAGCTTTGGAGACCTCGGTGTTGAGGATCCTTGCCCATCCCCCGCTGAACTGTTAGGTTCCTCGCTGTTGGCTTTGGAGTGTTCTCTGTCTACTCTAGATACAAGTTCTGCAAGAGACGGGGTTGGAAGTCCTTTCTCCCGGCTGGAGGCTTGTCTTTTCACACTGCTGGCAGAGTCTCCTGCAGAGCACACATC
The DNA here is from genome assembly GCF_049115385.1 of Moschus berezovskii. Lineage (NCBI taxonomy): Eukaryota > Metazoa > Chordata > Mammalia > Artiodactyla > Moschidae > Moschus > Moschus berezovskii. The sequence goes on from NC_142483.1 coordinate 2,773,239, forward strand.
GTTCATTTTGCTGAGGTCCAGTTTATCCCTTTTTTCTTCTTAAGGACCACACCTTTGGTGTCGTGTCCAGCAGGTGGCTCAGCGGTAAAGAACTCGCCTGCCAACGCAGGAGACTCCGGTTCAATCCCTGGGTTGGAATCAACCTCCTGAGAAGGAAATGGCAACCCACTCCAGTATTCTTGCCTGGAGAATCCCATGGATGGAGGAGCCTGGCAGGTTATGGTCCACGGGTGACAGAGTCGGACACGACTGAGCACGCACACACTGGACACCTCGCGTCTACCTCCCTGTGTCCTGTGGGTCGTTCTGTATCAGCGTGTAAATGGCTTCCACAGTGTGTCTCTGTGGCCGCACGTATGCCAACGCGCAAATCGAGCACTGTTTATTTCACCATCCTCTGTGGGGCCCGATCCGTGGGCTATGAGTGAGGACCGCAGTGAAGAACCAGGAGCAGACCTCCTTCTCGCACTGCAGCCCCGCACGGCTGTGGGAGGCGATTCCGGAGGCGGGGCTGCCCGTCCAAGGGCTCGAGCATCCGTGTGTCCTGGTGCCTCTCCCGGCCCTCCCGCTCTGATGCCTGCCCCTTGCTACTATCCCCCGGCTGTCACCAACTCAGGAGTCTTATCAGACGGCTTCGCCCTCCCCAGTTTCAGGCGGGAGGGGCGGCTCTCCGTGCGGCTCCCGTTGCGCCCTCTGTGAGCTCCCTGTGTGCTCTTTCCTGTGTCCCTATGGTTCCTCTCCTGGGGGCGCTTTCCTCCCGGGATCCTGTTCTGATTGAAGAGAGGAGGCCAGCCGTCCCCTCCGAATGGGGTGTGCGCAGGGGCTCCGTCCCAGGGCAGCCCGCACTTACTCACTGCTCCTGACCTGCTGCCGCGCGTCTCTCTGCCGCCATGTGGACGCAGTGTGCCCCTCTGTGAAACGGGAATCAGAACAGCGCCTCCGCAGAGGGCTGTGCACAGGGTGTCTTCAGTAAATGCACACGAAGGCACCGAGAGGTCCGCCCGCCTGGGTGCTGAGGAAGTGTTGGCTCTGTGCTTACCTGCAGCTAGTAGTGGGTACTGAACGTGGTCTTGAACACTCGCACCGCAGGAGAAGCCTTGCGGCTGTGCGTGCTGATGGACGGACGCTGTCCTGTGGTGGCGAGCACCTCGCAGTGTGCACGTGCCCCAGATCACCGGGCTGGGTTCCTGAGCCTGATACACTGCCACCTGGCAGTCTTATCTTAATTCCTGTTCTTTTGTTCTTAAATAGAAGTGCTGCCCTTCTACTGTTATCATCGTGCATGAGGACCAAGAGTTCAAACAGGTGTCTTCCTGCCCTGGAGGCGGCTATCCCACCCCTGCTGGACTCTCCAGCAGGCTGTCTGCAGACAACCACAGGGGTTCCACGTTGCCATGGGAACCTCTGTGAAGGCCGCATCCTGATGCTGGCTGTACAAGCCTTCCAACTGCCCCCTTCCGAGGGAGATCCCACTGGACATTGCCCGGTTCTGTGCCACAGGAAAGCCTGTCTAAAGCTTGACCAGGGACACAGTGGGGACGGGCAACCATGCAGCCAAAACCAGGGAGAGAAACTGCTTGGGGGAGAGCCCAGAAAGACTCTGAGTGAGTGGGGATTGCCTGGGTGGTCTGCGGTCTTCCTCCTGCCCCTGGCCTGCTTCTCCATGGCCTCCTGAACCTCTCACCACCACCCCCCACCCCTAGAGATGAGGGAAGGGGGCCCAGAGAGGACCCGCCCGGGAGGCAGCCCAGCGTCACCACCAAGAGCACAGGCTTGGGTGCCTTGATTTGAATCTTGGCTCTTGGCTGTGTGACCTTGAGAGAGTCCCTTAACCTGTGTGAGCCTGTTTCCCCATCTGTAACTAGGACGGATGGAAGCTTGTGCTTCCTGTAGCAGATGGGAAAGCCGAATAGGAGCCGTGAAGCACCTCTCCTGGAAGGGAGATTGCCCGCACAGGGGCCGTGGTGGTGGTGGTTGCTGGTAATGGGGAAGGCGGGGGTCCCAGGCCTTTGTGCCTACAGCACGCTCTACCTAGAGCCCCTTTCTGCTCCCTGCATCTGTCCAGCCCCTCCCACAGTCGGCAGTCAGACCATAGAGGGCACACAGCCTCTTCCCCGAGCGGTCCTGTTGGGCCAGGAGATTCCCAAACGGCCCTCAGGGGAGCCTGGAAATAGAACGGTTCTTTCTGGCACCGGCCCCCGCTCTGCTCGAGGAAGGGTGTCAGCGGGAACACCCAGGCCTCGCTAGCTCACGGGGCATGTGCCTCGTTCCATTTGCCAGAAACTCCTCCCCGCCCTTTCCCCAAGTGGTTGATGTCACGGGAAGCTATTACAGCAGCCTCTTCAACACGGTGAGCCTTCATCCCAAGGACCCAAGCGTCTGAGAAGTCTTGGGGCCCTTCTAACCAGGCAGTGAGAGGTGTGGGCTTACGCCCCAGCTTCTCTGTTACACAGTTGCGTCTCCTGCCTTTTGCTGCCTGTGATGGAAGACCAGGCTCAAAGTGTAGGGGGACTTGTTGGTTCCCGTAACTGGCAAGCCCTGGGGTTTCAGGCACGGCTGGAGTCAGATGCGCAAACGCTGTTGGACACTGACAGATGAAGCGACGGAGGCATATACTTCGCCTGGGGGCGCGCAGCAAGGCATTGCCTTCTGTTGGCTCTGATTTCCTCTGCCGCTTCGTTCTCGGGCCACCTCATCCGGGCTGATGGGAAGGTAGCCACCAGCAGCTCCAGGATGCCCTGGACCAGCAGAGAGAACGCCGATGTCCCCCAGGCGTTTCAGCATAAGTGCCACCAAGGGCTGTCACTGACCACGCTTGGGACACCTGCCCCTCCCCGCACGAGGACTGCGCCGGGGCTCTGGGCTGTGAATGTCTCTCCTGGCCGTCCACTCACCGCTGATGTAAAGGCAAAGAGCTGCCCTGCGTGGGTTGCCCACGTGGCTACACTGGGGTCAGTGTCAGAGCCGTAGTGGGGTGTCCCTGGGAACTGGCATCCTTGGGCTGGCTGTGCAGGACAGCAGAGGCTGTGGGCCACCAGGGAGGAAGGGGACTCTGCTGGCCCCGTGGGTGGCTTAGGCGGGGGCAGGGGGGAGGAGAGGGTCACAAGCTCACTGACCCAGCGCCCCTGAGCGTGCTTTGGACTCATCGCCACTGGGTCTCTGGAGAGAACTTGAGAGACTGTCGTTGAAAATATTTCCCCTGATATCTGTTTGTTTTTAGATGATAAGACCAGTCAATCGCTGTGGTTACTGTTGATCAGTCACGCAGTGGTGTCCAACTCTGTGACCCCAGGACTGCAGCGCGCCAGGCCTCCCTGTCTATCACCAACTCCGGAGCTCGCTCAAACTTGTGTCCATAGAGCCAGTGATGCCATCCAACCATCTCATCCTCTGCCGTCCCCTTCTCCTTCTGCCCTCAATCTTTCTCAGCATCAGGATTTTTTCTAATACGAGTCAGCTCTTCGCATCAGGTGGCCAAAGTGTTGGAGCTTCAGCTTCAGCATCAGTCCTTCCAATGAATATTCAGGGCTGATTTCCTTTGGGATGGACTGGTTGGATCTCCTTGCAGTCCAAGGGACTCTCAGGAGTCTTCTCCAACACCACAGTTCAAAGGCATCAATTCTTTGGTGCTCAGCCTTCTTTATGGTCCAACTTTCGCGTTCATACATGATTACTAGAAAAACCACAGCTTTGACTAGACGGACCTTTGTCAGCAAAGTCATGTCTGTGCTTTTTAATATACTGTCTAGGTTTGTCATAACTTTTCTTCAAGGACCAACCGTCTTTTAATACATGGCTGCAGTCAACATCTGCAGTGATTTTGGAGCCCAGAAAGTGAAGTCTGACACTGTTTCCATTGTTTCCCCATCTATTTGCTGTGAAGTGATGGGACCAGATGCCATGATCTTCGTTTTTCGAATGTTGAGTTTTAAGCCAGCTTTTTCACTCTCTTCTTTCACCGTCATGAAGGTGAACCCATCCGTGCTCATGATAAGATACTGAAACAGTTCAGGAAGCTCTCAAGTGGTTAATAAGCCTTTCCTACCTGCCTGGCCCCCACAGCTGACACGGACGTGCCCAGCCAGGTGCTGCTTGCTTGTTCCAGACCCTCCCCGGGGGCAGGTTGTGCAGAAGCGAGGCTGGAGAGGCATGCGCTTTCTTGGTCTGCAAGGGGCCCTGGTCTAAGTGCAGATTCCTGCCCGGGGCCTGAGCCAGAGGTGCGGTTCCTAGAGGGGGTGCAGGGGCAGGGGGGACTGGGAATCTGCATCGTAACTCAGGGAATTCCCGTGGAACCACTAGCCTGGGAACATCTGGGAGTTTTTCCGGACCCTGAAGTTCTGGGAAAAGCATCTGAGATGGAGGCCAGGATCAGCCACAATTCCCCAAGAGCTGCTGGGTCCTCCCCTTAAGGCAGCAATGTGGGAGGCCCCAGGGCCAGGCTGGCGAGAGCCTGGGGGCGCCCTGAGGGGCGAGGGGAGGGTCCTGGGCGGGCGGGTGGGGTAGCCTGGGCTCCCGTAATCCTGAGTCAGTGACTGAGGAGGGATGGGGGGCTGCTCGGGCGCCCCACACAGAGACCGTTGGACTAGCCCTGCCTTCTGGGGACCGGAGGTCATGCAAACGGTTAGGACCACCGATGCCTTTACCCAGCATGGCTAACGGTGCACTTGCCGGCAGCCTGACAAGCCACTGCAGGATAGGTTGTGGTCCGAGGGACTGATCCCTGCCCTCTGACCACACCTGGATCCCGGGGACCTGGGGCCAGGAGACCGAGCACGGAGGGCACCCGGCCGCAGTTCACGGGGCCTCCCAGCTCGGAACCAGCCCCCTGGCAGTGGGCGCAGCCGCGCCGTAGGGAGCAGGGCTCTGTCGTCAGTACTGCCGCCTGGGCTCGGCCTCCGACCCTCGATACCCCACGCCTGGCAGCCTCCTCCAGGCCCTGGACACGGGCTCCCGAGATGAAAACCACGGTCAGCCCCGCTTGCCATCCGAGACGACCGCCCCCAGACGTCTTCCAGGGGCGGAGTCTGCCGCAGCTCTGATGTTAGGAATCTCTCTCCGCCCACTTTCACCTCCATTTGACTTCCTCCCCCTCCCGCCTTGAACCTGGGGCCAGGCACAGTCGTCTCCTGCATCCTTAAGGAAAAGATGCATGTCTTGCCTCGACCCCAGGTCACGGCTCAGGGCATGCAGGCAGTGCATTAGGCCGGGCCGGGTGGGGCCCCCACAGGCCTGCAGCAGGAAGGGAGGTGGGAGGCACTGGGTGGACCCTGGTCACAGCCATCCGTGCCCGGCGCCGTGCCTCCTCGTTCTCTGCACGAACCCCTTGGAACTGGGTGCAGAGCTGGGTGGGCTTGTGCCCTGGGGCTAGCAGTGGGGCTCTAAGATCTTGGTTTTTAAAATCAGATTCTTAAAGTTGTGTGTGACTCTCAAAGGAACGGAGGTGCTAACGTGCTTTCTTCTGTGGGCCGTGAGCCGAGCATTTCATTGCTCTGGTATGCAGTGGGGGTTAGCGGGCCTCGTGGGGCCAGCCCGCTGGGTTCAAACCCTGACTCAGGAACGTGTTTACTGTGTGACCTGGAGCAAATAGTATCACCTGAAAACGCTTCATAAGTGTTGGCTGTTGTGGTCTCATTTCTGCAAAAGAGCCCAATGCCGGAGGCACCATAGCGTCAGAGAAGGTGCTTTGACTGCAAATGACAGAGCACCACAGGGCTTCCCTGGTGGCTCAGCGGTAAAGAGCCTGCCTGCAACGCAGGAGACAGGGTTCCAGCCCTGAGTCGGGAAGACCCCCTGGAGGAGGAAACGGCAGCCCACTCCAGTGTTCTTGCCTGGAGAATCCCATGGACAGAGAAGCCTGGTGGGCTGCCGTTCAGCAGGTTGCAAAATAGTGAGACACGACTTAGCAACTCAACGACAACAGAGCCACGCTAAGGGTGGTTTCTGTGACGAGAGACGGGAGCGCTGTGGGACGTCCCGAGGGGCCGCTCCAGAGCCAGGTCCTCAGCTAAAGGTGTCCTTGAGGACTCGCTCTCCTGTTGGCTCTGTCATCTCCTCAGCAGGTCGGTGGATGCACTGACGGGAGGGCCCTGGGCTGCGCGGCAGCCAGGCGGTCTGGACAGGCCTCCTCCGTGCTCACGGCCGCAGTGCTGCAGGAAGGTGACCCCTCCCAGGGCCCCGGAGTGGGCTCGTCTCAGAAATGAACTATCTGAGGAGACACACATGCTGAGGAAGCCTGAGGCTTGTTTATTGGGAAGGGGTGCCCGGGTGGAGAGCAGGCGGGTAGGGGGTCCCAAGAGGGCTGCTCGGCCACATGGCGCACAGTCTCGGGTCTTACGGAAAGGGGGTTAGTTTCCAGGTCATCTCTAGTCAACCATCCTGACTCAGGGTCCTTGCTGGGATGGGGTGCACTTTGCTCGGGCAAGATGGATTCCAGCAGGAAGGATCCTGGGAGGACAGCAGGACAGACGGACAGGCGTCTCCTCACTCCTTCGGACCTTTTCCGAATTCTTCCAGTTGATGGTGGCTTGTTAGTTCCTTGTTCCTTACCAGTTCGTCCTGTTGCAGGATAACAACACGTGCACGTGGTTACTTCGGCCATTTTGGTCAGTGGTTCCCCGGCCACAAAAGCATCTGGGAAGTGGGGAAGGACCTCTTGATGGACGGGATCGTTGATCCTTCTCCGTCACACCCCCGTGTGGACTGAAGGACTTGTCCAGGATGTAGCGTAGTCTCCTGCCCTTGACTTTGGACTTCACCATGTAATGTGCTTTGGCCAGTGGAATGGAACCGAGGTGACAACATGCCAGTTCAGCCTGAACGTTCAGGGACCTCGTGTGCCCTCCCTTGCCAGCTTGCGCCTTTGCCACCACGAAAAGAGCTATCGCAGCCAGCACACTGGCCCAAGGAGGACGAGAGGGACAAGTGGCAGAACCGCCCCGGCTGCCCGCGGGCCCGGGTGAGCAGACCACCCAGCAGAGCCTGGCCGAGTCTGAACACCGGTCAACCATAGGCCCACGAGGACGAACAACTCTCGTTTCAAGCCACTGAGGTTTGGGCTGGTTTGTTACACGGCACCAGTGTGGCATCACTGACTGATACACCCTCCAGACAGACAGCTGTTCGGCAATTAGAGCAACCTTGTTAACTGTCCGTCTGGTTCCCCTTTATCTGAACCCGCTGTCTATGGCAAACGCAGCCCCTCATTTCTGGGCCTTGGAGGAAGCCAAGGAAGCCAGAGAGGCAAGGCACTGCCTCCCTCTCTCTCCTGGAAGCCACCTCTGCGGCCCCCGGTCTTGGGGACTCTGACTTTCAGCGCCAGGCGCCAGGATGCAAGGGCAGTGGAGCACTCCCTCCCGCAGGCAGTGGTGCTGAGACGGCTCAGCGGTGGCAAAGACCTAGTTCCGCCCCTCCCACCTTCCCTGTCCTGGCCCTTATCTCCTGCTGGGCCTCGTCCGCCCGTCTTCTGGAGATTCCACGAGTGCCTGGCAGCCTCTCCATAAATTCTTCTTCATCCCAAAACGGCCAGGCTCCGCCTCACGGCTGGCACCCAGGAGCCACCTGGTGAACGCGGGAAGCGGGTTTCCCTGCGGCTGTGTTTCCTCCTGTGAGAGCAGAAACTAGGATAATAGTACCACTTGCTCAGGCTGAACCGGAGCAATCCACCCAGAGGGCTCAGCACGGTCTGCACCCAGCAGACGCTCAGCGCCCACTAGCTGTCAGCACCACGCATACCCCCACGTCCAGGGAGCTCCAGAGGAAGTCGGAAGTACGGTTCTTGAAGCCAGATGCGTCTTTGTGTCCTTCAAAGTTACCTCAGGGAATTCCCTGGCAGTTCAGTACTCAGAACCCAGCACTTCCACAGCAGGGAGGCCCGGGTCCAGTCCCAGGTGGGGGAACTGAGATCCCTCAAGCCATGCGGTGCAGCCAAAACCATAATAGTAGTAGTAAAGTTACCCAAGAACCCCAAAGGGCTGCGCCCGCCTGTCCAGCGCTGCTGGGAGTGATGATGGTGGTGATGAACATGATAATAATGGTAGCTGACAGGGCCTGCTGCCTTTGTACTGCCAGGCCCTGTTCTAAGCGCTTTGCAAACAGGTCTCATTTAACCCACACAGCCAGGAGGAAGGAGCGGTCATTTCCCCATTTTGCAGATGGGGACATTAAGTAAGGTGCGGAGGTGGCGTGCCCAGGGTCCCGTGAGCTGCAGGCAGTGGCGTTTGGGTTTGACCCCAGCCGTCTGGCTCCAGCGTTCACAGCTGGAGGACGGAGATGCAGGGACCTCAGCAGACGCTGCACATGGGCTACCTCTGTGAGGGGCCCTGGAGAGAGGCCTCTTTCCCTGGGCTTGGGAGGGGCCTGTCTCCATGCCCACCAGAAGCAGCAGCCCTGGGGCTTGGGGCCCCTGGTCAGAGCCGTCCTTGGCGGGGAAACGTGGTTTCAGCGGGCCTGCTCCCACCCCCGTGGCCGCTGCTTGCTGTGCAGGGCCAGCTTCACTCTGGCGGGGCAGGCACGCAGCCCCCCACCCCCTACCCTGGGGAGGCACCCACCTGCCCCGAGGCCCTAGGCCCGGCATGCTACCGCCTGCCCTGCAGACGCAGGTTTGTGCCCAGGAAGCAGTTGGCAGCAGGCGTGACCACTGTGGCCCAGGGGCCCGAAGTCACTTCCTGGGGTCGCACAGCTACTCGGTAGTGGAGCCGGACGTGAGCACATGTCGGCCGCCCCAAGGCCCCGGTGGCCCCCGGAAGGGGCATGTGGCATCCATTAGGCGCACGTCTGGCCGCAGTGGCTCGGGTGTGGTTCCTCTTTCTAACAAATAATAAAGAAGCCGGTCGCTGACATTTATGGAGTGTCAGTTACTGAGGGCAGGCTCCGCACGGTGACCCCATTCGATTGCCCCAGCTCCCCTCCAAGGGCCGGGCCACTTGGATGACCATCTGCAGAGGAGAGAACCGAGGCACGGGGTCTCCGAGGTGGACTGGACATGCTCTGCCCCTGCCTGCCTCGCATCCTGTACCACCTTTCCTGGGGATCAGGGGGGGCGCCCCAGTCTCCACACCCTCAGCCTTGGCCGTCTGGTCAAGACTGTCAGTCAGGTAGCCTGCTCCCCTCTAGGAGGGGCGGTGACCCCCAGGGTCCGCCAGTTGGATGCTCTCTCTGAGGACTCTGCCTCGAGCCTGGTGACACGTCTTCTCCTTGATCCCCTCAGCCTGAGCCCTGCTGATTCTGAGACTTTGATTCCATGAAGGACCCCCGTCCTCCCAACAAGGCCCTGGGTCTTCGGCCGCAGTCAGCTGAGCCACTGCTGTGGCTTGTGAGCTGAGCCCCAGCCAACGTGAGGGTACCCAAAGGTCATGTGGGCCGCGCTGGGACTCATACCACGAGGCCTGACGCTGAATCCCACCTCTGCCGCTACCTGGGCGGGGAGCTCTCAGGCCTCTTGGGTGCCAGGGACCTCTCCCACAGGGTCTGGGATACGCGCATCGTCTACCGCAGTAAAAGTCACGCTATCTTTGCCAAGGATAATTTCTTAAACCACGTACAAGTGTGTTTTCATTGTCCTCTGTTTTCAGGGCTTCACGAACCGCACAGACCAGATCCTGGCACCGAAAGGGGTGTACGTGCCCCAGTTTCAGGCTTGCCTGAAGAGATTTTGGCTCTGTGTCACCACCCAGGCCTCTGCTCCGACTGCCCACCCCCCCCCCCCCACCGCTGCTCCAAAGTGGCTGGTGGGACCAAGGCCAGCGGGACCCGCTCCAGGGCTCAGGGCGGGTGGGGTCCAGCCTGGCGGGGCTTCTGCGAACCCAGGAGATCTGCCCGCCCTTTCTCCCCAGTTTGGCCATTCTCATCCCAACTCCACATTTTTATTACCCTCATGTCCCTCCCGTAGAATCGTTTCCTTAATATTTTGTGTTCAGTGGACATTTACTCGTCCTTTACTTAAGGTCATTAAAAAAAAAGCTCAGAAGACTTCATTCATATCGCCGCGGGAAAGGGCACTGGGACACTGTGTGCAAACAGACAGCAGCGGTGCCCGGGAAGCCACGTGCGTCACAGCCCAACCCGACTCCGCGGCTGCCCGGGGCGCCGGGCCAGCCGGGTGTTTGCCAGGGAGGTCTGCAGGGGTTAGCGAGGTCTGCCGAGGAGTCAGCACCACACAAGCCGTCCTCCTGGAGTGTGATGAGAGGAGAGGGTTCAAAGGGAATCAGATAAGGAGCAGTCTGTGTGTCTGTGTGTGTGAGTGCGCACGCACTCGTGTGATTCAAGGCCATGTGGCGTGCTTCACGGGCCTCGTGTGCGGTGAAAACAGAGAGGGAAAGGGTCCTGGCCAAGGCCGCACCGCGCTCCGGAGAACAGGGGCTCCACATTCTCACTCTTTCGGTGGCACCATGCCTCTTCCCCTTAAAGCGCTTCAGATGCTCCCAGCAGCTCCTGCCGGGTCTGGGACCACAGTCTAATCTCCAGCAACCACACCCACTTCCATCCGTTGGGGTTGGGCCGGCCCCCCCACACCCCCACACCTCCACGGCACCCTGAGCACCAGTTGGTGTAAGCTCTGCAAATGCAAACTCATTTAAATGTCAGCTGGAGCAACACGAAGCTAGAAAGGCAAACAGGTGACAAAAATAGACGTGACAATCACAGTACCCTAGACTGTCAGCGGGTGCTTCTAGGCCCTCTTAACCCTTCCTGAGGCAAGTAACCCTTGAAGAATCAAGATAGCTGGGCTTCCCACCTAGGGAGCACTCACCAACGCGCGTGCGTGCACACACGCGCACACACGCACGCACACACACACAAACATTGCCTGGGACTTTGGAGGGCTCGATGGCCCAGCCCACCTTGTGTTTTTATCTGCCTCATGGTCTGGGTTTCCAAGAATTTGTTTACAAAAAGCGACCCAATGCCAAATATTTGAAAACAACCTACCTCTGACTTTTCAGGCAGCCCCCAGTTAAAGAGGCACAGAGGCACGCTCAAGTACGTGACCTGGGCAGCGGTTCAGGGTCTACCTTTTGCCACCAGAAAACCTCAGCCCCCGACCCCCGACTTATGTCCTGGGCAGGGTGAGCGTTGGGGTTCATCTTAGGGACAGTGGCCCTTCTGTAAAGTCAGTGAAACTCTCTGACCACTTTGAAGAGGATCCGAGGTGAGATGTGGGCAGGGGTGGTGGGGGGCACATGGTCTCCCTTCCCAACCTCCGGGGCCATGACCCCCCTCGCGGCCAGCACCGTCCCAGGACACCATCTGCACAGGGCACCAAAGCAGGCACGCCCGTGGGCTTATGCAACTGCGAGGTCCTGGCGGGGGTCCTGAGGGGCCTGCACGCGTCCGCCTCGCCTTTGTGCCCAGTCCCACATCCGCACGCAAGGACCAGTGGCTTTGTTTCTTAGCAGGGATTTGGATAAAATGACGTCTCCCTCCCCTACCACCACCACCCCCGACAGGAAGTGGCAGGAACCGAAGCCGAGCAACAATAGGGCTGGAGAGAGAGGCCCCAAGAGCAGGAAGGACAGAGGAGAGGGAGCAAGAGGCTGTTGAAAGGGCCCTTCGGGGAGAGGAGAAGGGCCACCCGGGCAGCTGGCCGGGCAGCGCGCTCTGAGGACTGGGGGAGGGGGCTGGGGGTCTCCGGACTGGGGAGCGGCAATTTCAACCTGTGGCTGGGGGCCCGCTGGGAAACCTGACCTGGACGCACGTGGCACGGTGCTAATAGCCTCGGGGAGCTGGCACAGTGCAGGCTGGGTGGGGAAGCCAGCTGCTGGGGCAGGCCAGGCCAAGAGGCACGCCTGCCTGCTGGGTCCCTGCCATGAGCCCTCTGCCCCTTGGGTTTCCCGCTCGGTGTTTGCTGGAGAATGTTCCCTGGCCAGGACCAGCGGGGCTCCGAGGTGCCACCAGGCTCGGGGTCTGAAGAGGACAGACGCTCCCACCCGGTCGCCTCACTTTCCTCATCATCCCCAGTAATGCTGGGGGTCAGAGACGGGTGCTGGGCATGGAGGGCCCATCCAGGGTCAGAAGGTAGCCCGTGTGCCCCTGCGCAGCCCGCAGACCCACCGATGCCCCCCTTGAACCCCTGACTCGGGGGCTGCAAGCTGTGATGCCTGTGTTCTCTGGGGACGAGGGTACAGCGCTGGCTAGCGCTGCGTGTTCAGCCCCAGGCCCGTTCCTCCCGTCACTGAGATGCAGGCCCGCATAGACCATGGAGCCTCTGCATCCAAGTCCTTTTCCCCCCGTAATTTTATTTACTAATGTACTTTCGGCTGTGCTAGATCTCCTGTGCTTTGAGGGACTTCTCTCGTGGTGGTGAGTTGCAGAGCGCGGGCTTCTCACTGCAGTGGCTTCCCTTGTTGTGGAGCACAGGCTCTAGGGCTTCAGCTACTGCGGTACTCAGCAGCAGGTGGGATCTTCCTGGACCAGGGATTGAACCCCTGCCTCCTGCATTGGCAGGGAGATTCTTTACCACCGAGCCACCAGGAAAGCCCTGGGTCCAAGTCTTAATTCTGCCACTTACCAGCTGTGAGCGTCTGCATCGCAGTTTCCCCATCTATAAAGTGTAAACGTGTTAGTCGCTCAGTCGTGTCCGACCCTTTGCGACCCTCTGGACTGTACCCTCCAGGCTCCTCTGTCCATGGGATTCTGCAGGCAAGAATACTGGAGTGGGTTGCCATTCCCTTCTCCAGGGCATCTTCCGGACCAGGGATTGAACTCAGATCTCCTGCATCGCAGGTGGATTCTTGACCGTCTGCGCCGCCAGGGGAGCCCCAGCCGTGCACCCCTGTGTGCCAGCCTCCTCATCTGTGAAGGGAGGAGTGAAGGGCCGGACACACCGCTGGCAGATTGTGCACCCACGCTTCCCCGCCTCTGTACCCAGGGCAGGTATTGATCCAGACATCAGTTTCTCCTCTTCCACCTTGGAAAACGTTGCAGATTATCATAAAATTCTTTCTCACTGAGCCTCAGAATCTTACTGTGTCCAGAGCTCCTGGCAGCCACTCCCAGTAGGTAAGATTCGGCATTTGAGATGAAGCCATTTGCCATCTCCCTTATGACGTCTACAGAGCACAATTCCTGGCACAGAATTTAAGTGTCCAGAAGCTGCTCATTGCTGGAATTCTTCTCTGTTACCCCTCACTTCTGCTTGCTCCCCTCCAGCGACAAGGAGCTCACCACTTACTCTGCTTGCCATTTTGTGCTGGACAGTTGGAATAATTAGGGAGTCCTCAGAGCTTCCTCCCCGCACCTCCCTTCTCCCCCAGATAGTCTGTAATTCTACGGCAAAGCTCTTCCTTCTTTCCTGGATTAGCTGTCATTACGGATTGAGGTGATTTATTTTTAGGTGATATATTTGAACCAAACCTCCTCTCAGCTTGCATGGGTTTGATCCCAGACTAACTAAGCAGCTGTGGCATTTGATGGACATGTTTGGGGGAGTGTGTGTGTGTGTGTGTGTGTGTGTGTGTGTGTGTGTGTTGAAATGTGTGGGCGAAGGGGAGAGATTAAGAGAGAAAGATCGGGTGACAGAATGCATTTGAAATGCTCATGATACACCAGGCCAATGTCACTCCTTATATAAGCCTAATAGCTTCTCCAAGGGTGGGGCTGGATTCAGGGCCCCGTCATCGGCTGATTAAGCCTGATTATTCCAAGGGGAACATGAAGCTATGTAACTCCCCATTTGCTTGGATTTAATCCACGCTTCTAAATTTAGGAGCTGGAAGACTTCAAAGATGAGCCCTGTTTTTTGGAAGTGGTGCTGGCTACAAGGGCGTCCAGTGAGTGTCAGAGCCCCAGGGTGAGGGGGGCAGCTATGGGGCCCCTCTCCCCAAGCCAGGAGAAGGTGTGGGGAGACGGGTCTGCAGGGCATCACACCCACAGCAGAGGCGACAGCCAGCCCCTGGGGGGGAGGGTGAACGGAACCCGGTGTCGCAGTGGGCGGGCCAGTTCTAGGAAAACCTGGACAATCACGGTCACCCCTTGGGCTACAGCTGTGACCACCCATGTGGTCAAGTGTGGCCACTTCCAAAGGGGTCTCCTTTCTGCTGGGGTTCCGAGCTTTCTGCAGGGGCCTGGAGAACCACCCTGTCACTCAGGGAGTGCCCGGCGTGAGGGCACCACCCCTAAGTGGGCGCCTCGCACTTCAAGGAGAACATAGAATCACATGTTAGGAGGAGGGTTTCAACAGCTGACCCCAAAGGATGCTCTAACAGAACTGTTGCTGCAGAGATGTCCCTGGCGGTCTGGTAGTTAAGCCTCTGCACTCCCATTGTAGGGGCACAGGGTCGATCCCGGGTCAGGGAACTAAGATCCTGCATGGCACAAAGAATTGTCATTACAATGCTTTTCTGGAGGCTGGAAGTCAAGTGTCTCGAGCAGAGGGAGTCTTTTTTTCTGACGCACACAAAGGCATTGACGGGTGAGCGGCCTCTGACATTCCCTGGTGCTGGCCTGATCCAGCCTAGCGTTCAGGTCACAGCAGTCCTGCTCAGGGGGACGGCCCCAGAAACAGGACGAAGGGCAGCAGCAGGGCTGTAACTCACCACTCAAGGCCTCAGGAGCACTGCCCAGGCCACTGAAAACAGGTGACCGCGTCCACACAGCCCAGGAGATGACAAAGTGCAGACAGAGCTCTGTATTAATGGTAAGGAGTCCACAGCGATGTCAGGAAGGGCTGGGAAGCTCTGCTCCAGCAAAACACAGGCCAGCCTAGGGGTCGGAAGCCTTCCAGTCCTGCCCCACGGGATGAATCACATCAGCTCCCTGGGCTTCGGAGGTGGGTCAGCCGAACCGTGGAGATCAGATGCATCCATCACCGTGGAAGAACCAGATGGAACAAATGGCCTTGGAAGACCCCGTTCTTCAGTCCCTCAGCAAGTTCTTCAGTCCCTCAGTCGTGCCCGGCTCTTCGCGACCCCATGGACTGCAGCACGCCAGGCTTCCCTGTCCATCACCAACTCCCAGGGTCGGCTCAAACTCACGTCTACTGAGTCAGGGATGCCATCAGCTGGCAGTGGGTCCTCTGTAAATACTTGTAAATACTCTCAACACCAATTTAAGTATCCAGGCCATTTGAACAGTAGAATGCAGGATTTTCTTTGAGACCCTATATGCTTAAAAATCGAATGCGTTATCCTGGCCGAAAAGTCCTGCATACCCGACTCCCTGCGCACCAGGCTAAGCTCGTGTCCTCCCCCACCCCGCACCCCCAAGTCTCCCCGCACCTCCCTCCACTCCTCACTGTTCCCGCCTCATGCCAGGCCATGCCCACCCCAGGGCCTCCCTGCTTGCTGCGCCTCTGCCCTGAACGCTGTTCCCGCATCTTCCGGCTCCTTCTGACTGGTCCCGTCTTGGCACACATCACCCCTCTGTGTAAAGGAACCCCAGCACCTCCTACGACCTCCCCCTGCCTTCATTCTCGGCATGACTTTTTCGGTTTACTTCTTTGCTCACTTGTGTATTTTCTGTCTCCATCACCAAAATCTAAGCTGCCCTAGAGCCGAGGGCTTCATCTGCTTTGCTTGCCACTGTCCCCCACACCGCAGGCGTTTGCTCCCCAGCTGATGCAGGAACGGTGTTTGTGGGGAGAACGTGGAGAGGCGCCTTGCCCCAGCTCTCCCCTCTCTCTCCCGGGGATCCCCGCTCTTTCGGCTCACATCGCTCTCCTCGCCCACTATGTGACCCCCTACGTTCTTTCCCGATTCCCTTGCTCGTCCTCTGGAGAGCTTAAACCTCCTCGCTCTCTGAGTTTTCAAGGTCAGTGTGACCGGAGCCTTCCTTGTTTCTCATCTTTTGGCGCCTCTGCCCATGAGGGTTGGCGGGTCCTCTTCTCTCTGAAAGGACAGGGGACCCAGGGAGCAGGTGTGGGGGTCCTGGGTGGGAGAAAATGACCAAGGCGCCTGCTGCCCTCTGAGCTGCGGTCCTCGGCCCTGAGGCCGTGTGTGGAGGTTGAGTTACCGCATCCCAGGAAGCTCCCAGCCCCACCCCGGGGAGTCCCAGCCGCAGCTGTGGCCCCACACAAGCTTACCTCCTCCTTAAAACCTGGTTTTGACAAATCCGCCGGGACCTTCAGTGAACTGATCTGATGCCATTCGTGTTCATGCACGCGTGCTCAGTCGCTTGATCATGTGTGACTCTCTGCGACCCCACGAGCTGTAGCCCGCCAGGCTCCTCTGCCCATGGGATTTCCCAGGCAAGAAGACGGGAGTGGGTTGCCATTTCTTACTTCAAGGGATCTCCCCGACCCAGGGATCAAACCTGCATCTCTTCCGTCTCCTGAGCTGGAAGGTGGGTTCTTTGCCACTGAGCCCCCTGGGAGGCCCTTGTGCATTTACTTCTCTCTCACTGGGCACTCATTCAGCAATTTTGTCTGTTTGCGGCTGCGCTTTGGGGCATGTGGGATCTTATTTCCTGGACCAGGGGTTGAACCCACACCCCCCTGCACTGCAAGCGCAGCGTCTGAACCACTGGACCGCCAAGGGAGTCCCTCGGCATGTGTTTAATAAGCACCTACTCTGTGGCAGAAACGGATCCAAGTGCTTTTCGCATAATAATTTGTTCACAAGGCAGCTGTTTCTATTACCATGTTCCCTCCATTACTGACGACGAGCCCGTGTTCCAGAGCCTGTCTGACCATAAAGCTCAGGGCCTCCCTCCGTCCTGACCGCTGTAAAAGACTACCTGGGCAGCCCACCAACAGCGGGAATGTGTGGCTCCCAGTTCTGGAGGCTGGATGTCCAAGACCAGGGTGCCCGCGTGGTCAGGAGAGGGCCCTCCTCCAGGTCCCAGGCTGCTCGCTGGGTCCTCACACCTCGAAGGGGCTGGGAGCTCAGCAGGATTGGTTTTATAGGAGCGCTGATCCCCTTCATGAGGGTGCCTCCCACACGACAAAACTACCTGAGGGCCCCACCGCCTCAAACTGTCAGGTTTGGGGTTGCTGCTGCTGCTGCTGCTAAGTCACATCAGTCGTGTCCGACTCTGTGTGACCCCATAGACGGAAGCCCACCAGGCTCCCCCGTCCCTGGGATTCTCCAGGCAAAAACACTGGAGTGGGTTGCCATTTCCTTCTCCAATGTGTGAAAGTGAAGTCGCTCAGTCGTGTCCGACCCTTAGCGACCCCACAGACTGCAGCCTACCAGGCTGCTCCATCCATGGGATTTTCTAGGCAAGAGTACTGGAGTGGCTTGCCATTGCCTTCTCCTCCAGGTTTGGGGTTAGGACTCAGCAAAACGGTGGATGGGTGTGGGGACACGTTCAGACCATAGCACTCAGAAAAGAAGTTTCCGGTGCTCTCCTGTTATAGCTCCTTGCTTGTTTCCAGGTGGTCCCAGCCATATGTCCACTGGCACGTGTGCGAGATTTGTAAATGTATGCTTCCCCCGCAAGCAGCCTCTCTTTCCGCTGTGAGTCTCATCCGTCCCTGCTGTGAGCAGTATTGGGGTGGCTGTGGTTATCGGGGGAATCTAGCTGAGGTACAGTTAAGTTGGAAACACCTTTGAGTTTACTGAGATAACGTATTTAATTGAAAATATGACTAAATTATTGCCAGCTGTGCTGATACAGAAGACAGGCTATGCCCAGTTCTGCAAAGGGTCATACATGAACTTGATGGACATTTTTCCAACTCTTGACACTGTTGCTAAAATGTGTGTGTTTATATAAGACATTTACAAGTACACCTTGTGAAATAAAGAAATCTTCCTGAACACTGTGTAGTAATAAAAACTGTTTGACAGGACTCCTTAGAGAAAAGGCTGGGTTATTGTTTAATTCCCTATAAATAACAGACAAAAACGGTCATCATAGAAAAGTGATCAAGGAAATGCTGGGGGGAAAGGATTGTAAAGGTATCTCAAACAGTTACTTAATACAAATGTGTTATTAACTCTTCTGGATTTTGTGATGTTTGAAATTCAAAAATTTCCAGTTTGCCATGATTCCTTGTCTCATTCTAAATCTCACCTATCCTACCTAAGTTTCTATTCTTCTCCTTAAAGGGGTTCCCAAACACTATAGGCTTTGGGCTCTGTCTGTAAACTGTCTCCATAACATCGCCTCCAGGACAGTAGCAAATGCAAGCTCTCTTCCTGCACCTTTTAACAGAAAAGGTAGCTTTCCTCGCTGGCAGCGAGCGGCGTAGCAGGACGCCGCTGTGGGTGGGGACCCTAGGGCAACAGTGAGGGCTGGGGAGGATGGTGGGGGACCCCAGGGTCCACGGGGTGTGGAAGAGAGGCCGATTTGGACTCAGTTCTAAAGAGTCGAGGGGAACAAGTAGCCCGCCCCGTTTGGGATGAGAAAAAGGGAAGACTGGAGAACTATTTGGCGTGCGTTTGCACTCCGTCCGCCCCTCCCCTGCCCCCAGGCTGGAGTCGGGCTCTAGGAAGCCGGAGGTGGAAGGAGAAATGCGCTCTGCGCGCTCTGCAGGGCAGGCGGGCGGGGACTCGCTCCCTCAGCCCCGCGGGGCCGAGGCGGCCTGGACGCCCGCCAGGCCCGGCGCCGGCGGCCGGCCACGACCTGCCCGACCCTCCCGGGCAGACAGCCGGGCGCGGGCGGCCACGTGCGGCCCCGCGTGCGCCCAACCCCAGCCTCTGCGCTCAGGGCCCCGCTGCTAGCCCCTGGGCAGGATCAGACGCCTGCAGATGGGCCCCAAGTGGGAGCCAAAACGGGGCTGGAGGAGGTTGGTGGAGGGGGGGAGGTGGCTTAGTCTCCCTCCCACTCTGTCGCCCAGCCGGCTGTGTGACCTGACCAAGGGACCTGCCTCCCTACTTCTCCCTTTCCCGGGGCAGGCGCAGGTGTGCGTCCTGGAGGAGACTCTGCTGGCTTACTGAGCTTCGCAAGTGACAGCAGCAGCAGTGATGGTGGAACAGTAATACTGAGGCCAGGCATTCACCGAGTGCTCGCTCTGTACCAGGCACCCTGCTCAGAGTCCGCCAGCAGCCCTGTGATGTCAGCCCTTTCCCTGTCCCCGTTTGGGGGCGGTTGTTCAGTCGACTCTGCCACCCCATGGACTGCAGGGGGCCAGGCTCCCCTGTCCTCCGCTGCACCCGAGTTCGCTCAGGCTCACGTCCACAGAGTCCGTGATGCCATCCAGCCACCGCACCCTCATCTCCTCCCCGTTACAGATGCAGAAATGAAGGCAGAGCAAGGCGCTCGTGTGCTGACTCCTGTTACCGCTGACAAGTGTGAAACAAGGGCCAGTTTCAACAGGAGTGACCCTGAGCAGGCCGTGGCGTACGGGGGGCTTGTCGTGTACAAGCAGGCCACACCCAGGACCGCACTCAGCCCCTGCACCTCTCCTGTGAGGGGCGTCCACATCGCCCCCATCTCACATGGGAAGACTGAGTCCCAGGGGTGTGACGTCACTCGCCCATGAAGACACAGCCGGTCAAGTGGCAGAGCCGGGACCCGAACCCATGACTGAACAAACTCGCAGACGTGATCGCTCCTGACCACTCCTGAAGGGATCGCTCACCTGTGATGGGGCGTCTCCTTGCCCCCTCGTCCCTGAATCGGGCGGGGCAGTTGCGGTCAGTGACCACAGGGGGATCATTCTGGCTCCAAGCCTCTGCCCAGGAAGCGGCTGCTTCGCCCAAGGGCGCACAGCTGGGCAGGGGACGAGAGGACTGAGCACTGGGCTCAGGACGCCTTCCTCCCACCTGCAGTGTCCTGAACCAGCTTCCTGCTTCCGGGCTCGGGAGAAGGGGCCCAGGGAAGCCACTTCCTACAAACATCCTTCTCTTGGAGATTTCAGGCTGGTCAGGCTGCTGAGGACAAAGAGTCTTTCCTTACCGGGTGCCTGGTGGTCTTGTCACCTCCCCTGGATCTGCTGGCCTCCCCCGTCGTGGACTAAGCGGGGCTGACTAGGAGGCTCCCCGGGAGGCCTGCTATGCCTGTGAGAGGTGGGCACCTTGCCCACTTGTCCAGAAGTCTCCCAGCCCTGGCCCCAGTCCACCTGGAACCCCCCTGGACTTCCCTGCCATGGCACACAGACTCACAGCCCCAGCCTGGGGAGCCCCCAGGGCTTGTCAGAAAACTGGATCATCCAGATCTGATGGGGTAGATGGGAGGGGAGGGTCACACAAAGTCACACTGCGGCTGAGAGGCTGAGGACGCTGTCTGCCACCTGGACGGAGGTGAAGACGGGGGTCTGCCCCCTCGCCCTGCAGCTGGCTGGGAGGCCCTGCCTCCGTGTGCCCCACTCAGCTGTGTGGCTCTCTCTCACCGCAGTGCCAAGCTGCTGGAATGTGAGGCTCAACCTGAGCATCAGCTGGGCTCTTAGGGACCAGCCCGGGCCTGGGTGGCTGGGGTCCTCTGCACTCAGATATATCCCCCCACCTGTTGCCGTGGCCTTGACCTGAGGCTCAGAGGTCCCAAGGACAGTGAGACCCTGCAGCTCACCCTGGGGCTTGAACCCACAGTCTTGTAGCTGAGATCGCGCAGTCAGGTTCTTGATGTCTCACTGCAGAAAGAGAAGAGTGTGAGAGAAAGCGGGAGTTGAGAAGTGGGTTTGTTTAGAGAGAAACACTCCGCAGGCAGTGTGGGCCATCCCAGGTGAGAGGCCCCGCAGTAAGGGGTGGTTAGTTATAACGGGCAATTTCACAGGCAAGTGAGAAGGAGGATTATTCCAACTAGTTTGGGGAACGGGTAGAGATTTCCACATGAGGACGTACTCCACGTCCAAGGTCAGGACCAGTAGCGGCGCTTTGCTGAAGCGGCCGCGAAGAGATACCCTACGTCCAAGGGCAAAGGAGAAGCCCCAGCAAGACGGTAGGAGGGCAAAATCATGTTTAGAATCATACCCCATACCCGCCAGAGACGCTCAGAGGTTCAAACAAACCTTGTGCTCACCAGGACACGGGGCCCCCACAGAGACTGACAGAGCTGTGTTTGAGTGTCTCCTGTGGAGGTGCGGGTCAGCAATGGCCTGCCGCAGGGACAGGGGCTCTGGGTGCAGCAGACCTGGGTATGGCATAAGCCGTCTGGGAGGAGGTCGCCATTAACCCAGCACAGAGCCACCAGAACCTACACGGGACTGGGAGATAGACGCTTGGAGGGCACAAACAGAACCTTGTGCTCAGCAGGACCCAGGGGAAAGGAGCAGTGACCCCACAAGAGACTGACCCAGACTCGCCCGGGAGTGTCCGGGGTCTGCGGCGGAGGTGTGGGTCGGCGGTGGCCGGCTGCAGGGCTCAGGGCGCCAAGTATAGCACCGCATGCAGGGACCTTTGGAAGGAGGGCACCATTGTCTTCATTGCCTGCACCTTAGTTTGGCCCCAGGTAAAGAGCTCACTCGGTAAAGCATCTGCCTGCAGTTCAATTCCTGGCTCGGGAAGATCCCCTGGAGAAGGAAATGGCAACCCACTGCAGTATCCTTGCCTGGAAAATGTCAGGGACAAAGGTGCCTGGTGGACTCAGTCCGTGGGGTCACAAAGAGGCGGGCAGGACTGAGCGAGTGACATAACATAACATAAAGAGCAGGGGGGCACACAGCCCCCCATCAACAGAAAACTGGATGAAAGGTTTACCGAGCACGGCCCCGCCCATCAGAACCAGACCCAGTTCCCCCTCGGTCAGTCTCTCCCATCAGGGAGCGTCCGTAAGCCTCTTACTCTGCTCCATCAGAGGGCAGACAGACGTCAACCGCAATCACAGGAAACTAGCCAATCTGATCACACGGACCACAGCCTTGTCTAACTCACTGACACTGTGAGCCATGCCGTGTGGGGACACCCAGGACAGGAGGGTCATGGAGGAGAGGTCTGACAGAATGTGCTCCACAGGAGAAGGGACTGGCAAACCACTTCAGTTTTCTTGCCTTGAGAACCCCATGAACAGTATGAAAAGGCCAAAAGATAGGACACTGAAAGATGAACTCCCCAGGTCAGTAGGTGCCCCATATGCTCCTGGAGATCAGTGGAGAAAAAACTCCAGAAAGAGTGAAGGGGTGGAGCCAAAGCAAAAACAATACCCAGTTGTGGATGTGATGGAAGCAAGGTCTGATGCTGTGAAGAGCAATATTGCACAGGAACCTGGAATGTTAGGTCCGTGAATCAAGGCAAATTGGAAGTGGTCAAACAGGAGATGGCAAGAGTGAACGTCGACATTCTAGGAATCAGTGAACTAAAATGGACTGGAATGGGTGAATTTAACTCAGATGACCATTATATCTACTACCGTGGGCAGAAATCCCTTAGAAGAAATGGAGTAGCCATCATGGTCAACAAAAGAGTCCAAAATGCAGTACTTGGATGCAACCTCAAAAACGACAGATGATCTCTGTTCGTTTCCAAGGCAAACCATTCAGTATCACAGTAATCCAAGCCTATGCCCTGACCAGTAACGCTGAAGAAGCTGTCAGCTGAACAGTTCTATGAAGACCTACAAGACTTTCTTGAACTAACATCCAAAAAAGATGTCCTCTTCATTCTAGGGGACTGGAATGCAAAAGTAGGAAGTCAAGAAACACCTGGAGTAACAGGCAAATTTGGCCTTGGAGCACGGAATGAAACAGGGCAAAGTCTAATAGAGTTTTGCCAAGAGAACGCACTGGTCATAGCAAACACCCTCTTCCAACAACACAAGAGAAGACTCTACACATGGACATCACCAGATGGTCAACACCGAAATCAGACTGATTATATTCTTTGCAGCCAAAGATGGAGAAGCTTTATACCGTCAGCAAAAACAATACTGGGAGCTGACTGTGGCTCAGATCATAAACTCCTTATTGCCAAAGTCAGACTTAAAGAAAGTAGGGAAAACCGCTAGGCCATTCAGGTAGGACCTAAATCAAATCCCTTATGATTATACAGTGGAGTGAGAAATAGATTTAAGAGACTAGACCTGATAGACAGAGTGCCTGATGAGCTATGGACGGAGGTTCGTGACATTGTACAGGAGACAGGAATTAAGACCATCTCCAAGAAAAAGAAATGCAAAAAAGCAACATGGCTGTCTGGGGAGGCCTTACAAAGCTGTGAAAAGAAGAGAAGCGAAAAGCAAAGGAGGAAAGGAAAGATACACCGATTTGAATGCAGAGTTCCAAAGAATAGCAAGGAGAGATAAGAAAGCCTTCCGTGGTGATCAGTGCAAAGAAATACACATCCTGGTGAAGTCTAACTTGGAGGACTTGGAGCATCACTTTGCTAGCGTGTTAGATGAGGGCAATTGTGCAATAGTTCGAACATTCTTTGGCATTGCCTTTCTTTAGGATTGGAATGAAACTGATCTTTTCCAGTCCTGTGGCCACTGCTGAGTTTTCCAGATTTGCTGGCATATTGAGTGCAGCACTTTAAGGTCTCAAGGTCTGCTAGAAGTCAAATCTTCTGCCATCTTGGATCTAGTTGGTTCTAACCGGTTTTGGCATGTCCAATGGCTATGTCATTCTTTTAAAAGGTGTGCCCTGCCCCCTTCCCTCCTGTTTTAATTGTGTCAGGGTTGGAATTCAAGCCTAGTGCTCTCTGACTGGGCTATCATCTCTGCAATTTGAAAAAGCATCTTGGTGTGTGAGGGATTCCTCTCTGGCATCCCAACCCTGGGATGGAGACTCTGAGCCAGCTGGGGATGGGCCTGAGGAGACAGCTCCCCTGGGCCCCCGAAGGTGGCTTGTGAGTTGTCAGCAGCCTGCAGTGTGGCCCCTGCTCACCTCGGGCTTGGTTCCTAGAAGGCCTGGGAGGCTGGGGAGGGACAGTGATGGTGCTCACTCAGGGGAATGCACTGTCCATTCTGCACACTCACTCATGCGCACACTCCCCTCACGACACCGAGATCTCTGTCCCCTCCCTCAGCTCGTTTTTCCCTCGCATCAGGGCTGCCTCCTCCAGCTGCCTATGCTGGGCACTGCACAATTGCAAGGGGCACCAGTCCCAGGGCCTGTGATGTGAATGGCACCCTCACCAGGGCCTGTGATGTGAATGGCACCCTCACCAGGGCCTGTGATGTGAATGGCACCGTCGGCGTTGGCCAACAATGGCCCTGCTCACAGCGACCTGGGGGTGAGCCAGGGCCATTCTGTGGCTGGTGGTGGAGACTGATGCTCAGAGATAGCCAGGGACCTGCCCTCGAGTCAGAGTGAGTCAGCGGCTGGAACACAATCCATGTCCTCTTCTGTCTCCCTCCAGGCACTTTAAAAAGAATTCTTTCTTTCGAAAACTTAGATTTACTTTTTTGTTGTTATTGTTTGGCATCTTCTTTTTTAAAAAAGAAATTATATATATATATTTTTTTCAATTGAAGTATAGCTAATTTACAGTATTGTGCCAATCTCTGCTGTACAGCAAAGTCACTCAGTTTTACACATATCAGATCAGATCAGATCAGTCGCTCAGTTGTGTCCGACTCTCCACGACGCCATGAATCACAGCACGCCAGGCCTCCCCGTCTATCACCAACTCCCGGAGCTCACTCAAACTCATGTCCACAGAGTCGGTGATGCCATCCAGCCATCTCATTGTCCGTCGTCCCCTTCTCCTCCCGCCCCCAACCTTTCCCAGCATCAGAGTCTTTTCCAGTGAGTCAACTCGTCGCATGAGGTGGCCAAAGTATTGCAGCTTCAGCTTTAGCATCAGTCCCTCCAATGAACATCCAGGATTGATCTCCTCTAAAATGGACTGGTTGGATCTCCTTGCAGTATAAGGGACTCTCAAGAGTCTTCTCCAACACCACAGTTCAAAAGCATCGATTCTTCGGCGATCAGCTTTCTTCACAGTCCAACTCTCACATCCATACATGACCACGGGAAAAACCATTGCCTTGACTAGACGGACCTTGGTTGGCAAAGTAATGTCTCTGCTTTTTAATGTACTATCAAGGTTGGTCATAACTTTCCTTCCAAGGAGCAAGCATCTTTTAATTTCATGGCTGCAATCAGCATCTGCAGTGATTTTGGAGCCCAAAAAAATAAAGTCTGACACTGTTTCCACTGTTTTTCCATCTATTTCCCATGGAGAACATTTCATGCAAAGATGGGCTCGATAAAGGACAGAAATGGTATGGACCTAACAGAAGCAGAAGATATTAAGAAGAGGTGGCAGGAATACACAGAAGAACTGTACAAAAAAGATCTTCACGACCAAGATAGTCACGATAACGTGATCACTGACCTAGAGCCGGACATCTTGGAATGTGAAGTCAAGTGGGCCTTAGAAAGCATCACTACGAACAAAGCTAGTGGAGGTGATGGAATTCCAGTTGAGCTATTTCAAGTCTTGAAAGATGATGCTGTGAAAGTGCTGCACTCAATATGCCAGCAGATTTGGAAAACTCAGCAGTGGCCACAGGACTGGAAGAGGTCAGTCTTCATTCCAATCCCAAAGAAAGGCAATGCCAAAGAATGCTCTAACTACCGCACAATTGCACTCATCTCACACGCTAGTAAAGTCATGCTCAAAATTCTCCAAGCCAGGCTTCAGCAGTATGTAAACCGTGAACTCCCAGATGTTCAAGCAGGTTTTAGAAAAGGCAGAGGCACCAGAGATCAAATTGCCAACATCCGCTGGATCATGGAGAAAGCAAGAGAGTTTCAGAAAAACATCTATTTCTGCTTCATTGACTATGCCAAAGCCTTTGACTGTGCCAAGTTTATTATGCCACAATAAACTGTGGAACATTCTGAAAGAGATGGGAATCCCAGACCACCTGACCTGCCTCTTGAGAAACCTGTATGCAGGTCAGGAAGCAACAGTTAGAACTGGACAAGGAACAACAGACTGGTTCCAAATAGGAAAAGGTGTACGTCAAGGCTGTATATTGTCACCTTGCTTATTTAACTTATATGCAGAGTACATCATGAGGAACGCTGGGCTGGAAGAAGCACAAGCGGGAATCAAGATTGCCGGGAGAAATATCAATAACCTCAGATATGCAGATGACACTACCCTTATGGCAGAAAGTGAAGAGGAACTCAAAAGCCTCTTGATGAAAGTGAAAGAGGAGAGTGAAAAGGTTGGCTTGAAGCTCAACATTCAGAAAACGAAGATCATGGCATCTGGTCCCATCACTTCATGGGAAATAGATGGAAAAACAGTGGAAACAGTGTCAGACTTTATTTACACATATAGACATTTTTAAAATATTCTTTTCCATTATGGTTTATCTGAAAAGTGTGTGTAGTTCCCCAAGCTACTACAGTAGGGCCTTGTTGCTTATCCATTCAAAACATAATATTTTGCTAGATTTACTTTAAAAACAAATCATTTGAAAGCTTCGCTCTATCTGAAGAGGAGCCGTATTCATGGGACAGAAATCAGACGGGCACAAAAGGACGTAAAGGGAAAGCTGTTCCCTGTCCGCCCTGGACCCTTGGGCAGCCCCTGCCACTGTTCTGTGTCCCTGCCAGAGCGAGTTTGTACACATTTCGCACAGACACATAGGTGCCGCACGCACCTCACACGTTCTGCAACAGAGCCAAGCACGCCAGGCTGTCCTAGTGTTTTACCGTCAATGGGATTCCATCTTCTGGAGGCCTGGGTGGCTATTCAAACAGGACCCACTGATGTTCACCCAGGGGGCTTCAGACAGAGCTGACGCCCCCAGCACCCCCTTCTCCACACATGTATCATTTCTTGAGTCTGTAAAAGGACACCTGAAGGATAAATTCCTTATTTCTCTTAACTCAGGTTGTTTCATTTGGGGGCAGTCTGGTGGCTGAGACTCCATGCTGCCAATGTAGGGGTCACTGATTTGACCCCTGGTCAGGGAGCTAAGATTCCCACACGCTATGCAGTGTGGCCAAGAGATTTTTTTTTAGTTTCATTTTTGAAACAAAAATAAAACATCAAGAAAGGACACGTGATAAATACAAGAGAAGGCAGGAGTTGCCCGCCCCTATAACTTCTACTTCCTGGAGGTGACCGACGTTTTGCACGATTTTCACAGCTCACTTCATGGATGCGGCTGGTTGTAAAAGTGGCCACAATCCCTCACAGCTCCCTGTCTTGTGTCCATTCTTGTGTAACTTTGCAGCTCCTCCCATCAAGAAGCAGAGTCTAGTTCTGCTGCCTTGAACCTGGGCGTGGCCAGATGCCTTGCCTTGACTGGAAGAATGAGGTGGAAGAGATGGTGCCAGTGCCCAGCCAGGCCTCGAGAAGCTTTGTGTGCCTCTGTTAACACTTCTTGAGCTTTGTTGGCCCAGGGGTTTAAGCCTGTGATAGCCTACGGGAGGATGAGAGATCCATAGGAAGGGAAGTCAGCCCAGTGGCCCCAGTCAAGGCCCCGGAGAGTGGGCAGCCCAGACACGACCAGCAAAGCCACCTACGCAACCGACGCCTGGTCACAGGTGTGTGTCGGAGCCCAGCAGAGACCAGAGCTATGAGCTGGATGCGTAGTTGTTTTTAGCCACTGAGTTTAAAGGATCTGTTTTGCAGCTTGGTCATGGTGTCAGATTACTGATACAGCGCATCTTAGATGTACCCCCACAGACGTCTGGTCAACCTCACCCTCCTAGCTGCAGAGTGTTCCATTTGTGTGGCGATGCCATGGCTTCTTTTCCCAATGCCTTCCTGGTGCACTTTCGGGTTGTTTCTTTGTTGCTGGACCTCTGTCTCTTCATCTGTAAAATGGAACTGATAACCCTGCATTGAGATCAATTTTTGAAAACTGGCGTTAGCTGATGTATCACAGCTGACCCTTAGAAAGTGATGCTTAGAGAGTACGCGTTTTCTTTCCCTCCTTCCTGTGGGACGATTTCCTCTCAGACAGGGATAGCAAATAGGCGTGTCTCAGTGCCCGCCGTCTGGGTCAGTGCCCCCAAGAGCTCGTACCGAGCAGAACCCGTAAGGCCTTGCTGGGTCCGAGGGGAGCACGCGGTGACTGATTAGTGATGCTGGCGGTGGGCGAGGGAGGCGGCGAGAGGGCGGTGTGCTCCTCTTCCCTGGTGCCTCCATCTGAGGCTAAGAGGCGCTGGCTCCCGCTCAGCCAGAGGCCTGAGGGGAGGGCGCGGGGAGGACGCGGCCCTTTCCCCCTGCACCGCAGTCTCCCTGCCTGTCAGTCAGCGAGGCGGGGGCAGAGCGGGGACTCAGCCCCGGGTCCCCTGCTCCCATCCCGTCCTCGGGGACTGGAGGCTGGACTCTCACAGGGCAGTCTGGCCTGGGGGTGGTTACGGCCGGGAGAGGCCCCGCCCGTGTGCCCGCGCAGTGGGTCCCCAGAACCTCCTGAACGTCCGGAAGGTTGTGGCTGCGGTCTCCACAGGACGCCTCAGCCTGGGGGGCCATCTGCTGGGGGTGGCAGCCGGGTGGCAGACTCCCAGGGGGCTGGTCCCCTCCGTCAGACTCACCCCAAGGTGCGGCCCTCTGTGGGTGGTGGGATGGCCCAGCTTTTTGTGGCCAGAGGCCCCTATTACACCGTTCACCCGAGCAGTCCTGAGCTTGTTTATGTTTGCTGTCGTGGTAGTTTAGTTGCTAAATCGTGTCCGACTCTTTGAGACCCTGTGGACTGCAGCCCGCCAGACCCCTCTGTTCATGGGATTTCCTAGGCAAGAATCCTGGAGTGGGTTGCCATGCCCTTCTCCAGGGGATCTTCCCACCCAGAGGTTGGGAAGGTGGATTCTTTACCATCTGAGTCACCAGGGAAGCCCCATCATTAACATTTATGTATTTTTTTTTTCAAAAATACCTACAAGAAATTTTCTTTTAAGTTCCCCTAAAAAAAAAAGAAAGAAAGAAAGAATAGGATAGGATAGCAGGATAAACTAATTTATATATCCTGAGAGAAGGTGGAGGAGAAGACATCCCTTTCTCAGACTGACCTCCCCGCCGGATCTCTTGACCCGACTCTGAGCTGGAGGCTGGGCGAGTGTGTTTGTGACCCTGCTCCTCCTTCCCGTGCCCTCAGCAGACATTGCTAATCAATTGCACAACTTTTCCCATTGACTCTAAGCACAGCCTCAGGTCCCTTTCTCAACATAACTGTCTAGATAACCGTACTCCACACAGCAAAGCTGAAAACTGTTTTCATCCGTGGTTTAGAGTGACACCCTTCCTAGTGATTTAAGAACCTGAGGGAGAAAAAGAATCGGAAAGAAGGATCCGAGGGAGAGGGCTGAGGCCTCAGTGGAAGAATCTGTAGCATCAGCTGGCAGCTGGGCGAGGTCTTAGTGTCAGGAAGGACAGGTAGGACTTCACCTTGGAGAGTCAGTGCTCCTGGGGCCTCCCTGGTGGCTCAGTGGTAAAGACCCACCTGCACTGCAGGAGACCCGGGTTCGACCCCTGGGTCGGGATGACCCCCTGCAGGAGGGCATGGCAACCCACTCCAGTATCCTTGCCTGGAGAATCCCATGGACAGAGGAGCCTGGCGGGCTACAGTCCACGGGCTGAAAAAGAGTCAGACAGGACGACAGCGACTCAGTACGTATGCGCGCGTGCACCTCAGTGCTTCCAGAGATACGATGTTTCTCTCTCCTCCTCCCCCACGTACATGTTCTTCTGCCCCAGTCTTTCTAACAGCTTCCTGGTCCTCATTTGGAGCTGGAAGGGTCTGTAGAAATCAACCTGACCACCCCGAACCCACGACTCTAGTTGTAGATGGAGATTCTGCAGCGCGGAGGCTTCATACTCACCCACATCTCCCACTGGGTTCGTGCTGTCCAGGGACGGTGGAGCCTGGTCGGCTGCTGCCTATGGGGTCGCACAGAGTCGGGCACGACTGAAGCGACTTAGCAGCAGCAGCAGCAGAGGTAATTCCCCCTACGCCGAGCCTCATCTGATGAGGGAGGAAGGCAGCAATGCCAGCCTCTCAGATCGTTGGGCACATTGAATGAGGGTCACTGGGGACAATGAGGTTTGGGATGTCCACTGGACGGGGGCGGGGGATGTCAGGAGGCAGCCTGGGGGTCTGGAGCCTGGGGGGTGGGGTGAGGAGGTCTTGCAGGACAAGCCCTTGCGGAGTGATCAGCGGGTGGACAGGAGGCCGGGAGGAGATGCATGCAAAGGAGAGAAAAGGGCCGAGGACCGAGCCCCAGGGCTCCCGACAGGCAGGGGGCAGACGGCAGACCCAGAGCAGAAGAGTGGTCCCGGGGCCCGAGGGCTCCCGACAGGCAGGGGGCAGACGGCAAACCCAGAGCGGAAGAGCGGTCCCGGGGCCCGAGGGCTCCCGACAGGCAGGGGGCAGACGGCAGACCCAGAGCAGAAGAGTGGTCCCTGAGCCTGAGGGGCCGCTGGGGCAGGGCCGTTCATGGAGGCAGGGGGCCGGCGGAGGGACTGTGAAGGTCTGGGGCCCCATCCCAGGGGGGCCTGGAGCGCTCAGAGGAGAGCACACAGCCCCCGGCGGCTTGCAGAGGCTTCACCGCCGGGTTCTGAGGTCCTCAGACCTCAGCGTTTTGCTGTAAGTGTTTCTCCCCTTCCCTGCTCCCCACCACAAAGGTGCACCTTTCTTTAAAAATGTTTAAATAAGAAAAATGTTGATTGATATCTTTCCAAGGGATTAAGTAACTAAAAACCAGCTTTTACTAGATTCAGACATCGATCTTCAACACCATCTCTTTCCAAAACTAACAATAAGAAAAAAAACAAAAAGCCTAAGGTTTTAACAAGCAAACTGACACCCACCTTGCTTCCAGAGTCTAGTCAGAGCTGAACCATGCAGTGAAGAAAGACCTGCTTTCCCAGGGGTGAAGGCCCCCGTCAGCAGATGAGTTGGTGGGGCGTCTGTCCTCCTGAGTTGGGCTGGCTTCATGCTCTGGGCTGATGGGCAAACTCGCCACCAGCTGGTTTCCTGGTTTGGATTTGCAGGGTCTGTGCTTCCCTGCACGGTAGGCAGCCCCTTCCTCCAGGAGACCTCTGGTTTGACCACAAGGGTCCAGCCTCCATGGACTTCAGCTGAAGACTCCTCACTCCCTGGGTTGGCAATCGAGGCTCTTCCCAGTTTCCCAAGACTCTCTGTCTTGAGACTCGGTCCTTTCCTTGCGATCATCTGGAAGGTTCTCCCCTCTGAGCCTTCCCCAGCTGCTGTTCCCTCCATATGATATGCTCTTCCTGCCACTCCTCCCAACCTTGCATATGCAAATTCTCACCAGCTCTTAAGACCACGGTGGCCACAGAATCCGACTGACCTACCACAGTCCTGGTTTACTCCGGTCGTCCTGGTGGGATTATTAATAACATCCCCTACAGACTCAAAGCTATCCTCATGTAGACGACATCCTGATAGTAGTCACCTGGCAAGAGGCCCAACTCTAATGCCTCCTCCAGGAAGTCACCCCTGCTTCCCAGAGCAAAGGTCTCCTTTATCCTGAGCTTGCCCAGCCCCAGCTTGCTCTCCTGAACACACCGCACTCAGAGGCACCCTCCTCTCTCTCTCTCCTTGGCTGGGCCAGATTTAGTGTTAAGGGCTAGATTGTTGTTATTCGGTCTCTAGGTCCTGTCCGGCTGTTTTCAACCCCATGGCCTGCAGCATACCAGGCTCCCCTGTCCTTCACCATCTCCTGGAGTTTGCTCAGATTCATGTCCATTGAGCTGGTGATGCCATCCAGCCATCCCATCCTCTGTCATCCCCTTCTCCTCCTGCCTTCAATCTTTGCCAGCATCAGGGGCTTTTCCAATGAGTCGGCTCATTTCATCAGGTGCCCAAAGCATTGGAGCTTTAGCTTCAGCATTGGTCCTTCCAGTGAATATGCAGAGTTGATTCCCTTTAGGATTGCTGGTTTGATCTCCTTGCTGAAGACTCTCAAGAGGAGTCTTCTCCAGCACTACAGTTTGAAAGCATCAATTCTTCAATGGGGTTAGATTGGATCCCCCACAAAAAATACACTGAGGTCCTAACCCCAAGTACCTGTGAGCGCGACCTTGTTTGCAAACAGAGTCTTTGCAGACTAGGTTAAGGTGAGGTCATTCAGCTGGGCCCTGATCCAGTATGACTGTGGCCTTATAAACAGGGGACATGTTGTTTTTTAATTTCAAAGAATACAATTCAGTGTTTTTTAGCATATTTACAGGGTTATGCAACCATTGAGTGAGTGAAAGTTGCTCAGTCACGTCCGACTCTTTGTGGCCCCACGGACTATGCACAGCCCACGGGATTCTCCAGGCCGGAACACCAGAGTGGGTAGCCTTTCCCTTCTCCAGGGGATCTTCCCAACCCAGGGATCGAACCCAGGTCTCCTGCATTACGGGTGGATTCTTTACCAGCTGAGCAACAAGGGAAGCCCAACAATTGCCACTGTGTAATTTTGGAACATCTCATCACCGCAGAGAGAAACCCACTGTCCATTAGCAGTCTCTCCCCGTTCCCCGCCCCCGGGCAGACGTTCCTCTGCTTTCTGTCTCTATGGATCTGTCTGTTCCGGATATTTCATGCAATATATGGCATTGCCTCGTATGCCTGACTTCTTCCACTCAGTGTAATGTTCCCAAGGCTCACCCACGTTGAGCTTGTATCGCTGCTCCATTCTTTTTTATGGTTGAGTAATGGATGGTCAACACCGAAATCAGATTGATTACATTCTTTGCAGCCAAAGATGGAGAAGCTCTATACAGTCAGCAAAAACAAGACCAGGAGCTGACTGTGGCTCAGATCATGAACTCCTTATTGCCAAATTCAGACTGAAATTGAAGAAAGTAGGGAAAACTACTAGACCATTCAGATATGACCTAAATCAAATCCCTTATGATTATACAGTGGAAGTGAGAAATAGATTTAAGGGACTAGATCTGATAGATAGAGTGCCTGATGAACTCTGGACGGAGGTTCGTGACATTGTACAGGAGACAGGGACCAAGACCATCCCCATGGAAAAGAAATGCAAAAAAGCAAAATGGCTGTCTGAGGAGGCCTTACAAATAGCTGTGAAAAGAAGAGAAGCGAAAAGCAAAGGAGAAAAGGAAAGATATAAGCATCTGAATGCAGAGTTCCAAAGAATAGCTAGGAGAGATAAGAAAGTCTTCCTCAGCGATCAATGCAAAGAAATAGAGGAAAACAATAGAATAGGAAAAACAAGAGATCTCTTCAAGAAAATTAGAGATACCAAGGAAACATTTCATGCAAATATGGGTTCGATAAAGGACAGAAATGGTAGGGACCTAACAGAAGCAGAAGATATTAAGAAGAGGTGGCAAGAATACACAGAAGAACTGTACAAAAAAGATCTTCACGATGAAGATAATCACGATGGCGTGATCACTCACCTGGAACCAGACATCTTGGAATGTGAAGTCAAGTGGGCCTTAGAGAGCATCACGACGAACAAAGCTAGTGGAGGTGATGGAATTCCAATTGAGCTATGTCAAATCCTGAAAGATGATGCTGTGAAAGTGCTGCACTCAATATGCCAGCAGATTTGGAAAACTCAGCAGTGGCCCCAGGACTGGAAAATGTCAGTCTTCATTCTAATCCCAAAGAAAGGGAATGCCAAAGAATGCTCAAACTACTGCACAATTGCACGCATCTCACACGCTAGTAAAGTCATGCTCAAAATTCTCCAAGCCAGGCTTCAGCAATATGTGAACCATGAACTCCCAGATGTTCAAGCAGGTTTTAGAAAAGGCAGAGGCACCAGAGATCAAATTGCCAACATCCGCTGGATCATGGAGAAAGCAAGAGAGTTTCAGAAAAACATCTATTTCTGCTTCATTGACTATGCCAAAGCCTTTGACTGGGTGGATCACAATAAACTGTGGAACATTCTGAAAGAGATGGGAATACCAGACCACCAGACCTGCCTCTTGAGAAACCAGTATGCAGGTCAGGAAGCAACAGTTAGAACTGGACAAGGAACAACAGACTGGTTCCAAATAGGAAAGGAGTATGTCAGGCTGTATATTGTCACCCTGCTTATTTAACTTATATGCAGAGTACATCATGAGGAACGCTGGGCTGGAAGAAGCACAAGCTGGAATCAAGATTGCCGGGAGAAATATCAATAACCTCAGATATGCAGATGACACCACCCTTATGGCAGAAAGTGAAGAGGAACTCAAAAGCCTCTTGATGAAAGTGAAAGAGGAGAGTGAAAAGGTTGACTTGAAGCTCAACATTCAGAAAACGAAGATCATGGCATCTGGTCCCATCACTTCATGGGAAATAGATGGGGAAACAGTGTCAGACTTTATTTTTTTGGGCTCCAAAATCACTGCGGGTGCTGATTGCAGCCATCAAATTAAAAGACACTTACTCCTTGGAAGGAAAGTTATGACCAACCTAGTAGCATATTAAAAAGCAGAGACATTACTTTGCCAACCAAGGTCCGTCTAGTCAAGGCTATGGTTTTTCCAGTGGTCACGTATGGATGTGAGAGTTGGACTGTGAAGAAGGCTGATCACCGAAGAATTGATGCTTTTGAACTGTGGTGCTGGAGAAGACTCTTGAGAGTCCCTTGGACTGCAAGGAGATCCAACCAGTCCATTCTAGAGGAGATCAGTCCTGGGTGTTCATTGGAAGGACCGATGCTAAAGCTGAAGCTCCAATACTTTGGCCACCTCATGCGACGGGTTGACTCACTGGAAAAGAGTCTGATGCTGGGTGGGATTGGGGGTGGGAGGAGACGGGGATGACAGAGAATGAGATGGCTGGATGGCATCACCGACTCGATGGACATGAGTTTGAGTGAACTCCGGGAGTTGGTGATGGACAGGGAGCCCTGGCGTGCTGTGATTCATGGGGTCGCCAAGAGTCGGTCACGACTGAGCGACTGAACTGAACTGAACTGAATATTCCATTTCAGGGAAAGACCACATTATCTTTATCCACTCATCAGCTGATGGGCTTTTGGGGTTTTTCCATACTCTGTCTAATGCTTGACAGAATAATGACCTACACTGTTATGAACATCCGTGCACAGGTTTTTGCTTGGACACATATTTCCGGTTCTCTTGGGTAAGTAACTACTTTCAGCTGAAAGATGATGCCTGCACACGGTGAGCAAAACTGCTGGCGCAGGAAGCAGTGTACTGATGCACAGCTAAGAGCAGACTCGCTGTCCCTGGGGGGGGTGTCCCCCTAGAGAGCATGGTCGGTGTCAGTGCTGTCCTCCCAGAGGCGCTCTCTGTGCGCACACGCTCAGGCGAGTGAGCGCTCCCTTTCTCGAGCAAGAGCGCGCCCAGCAGTTCTGATCCTCGTTCCTCCCGCCCGCCAGGACCTCCAACCCCTCGCGTTGCGCC
Source organism: Moschus berezovskii (assembly GCF_049115385.1). NCBI lineage: Eukaryota > Metazoa > Chordata > Mammalia > Artiodactyla > Moschidae > Moschus > Moschus berezovskii. Next base: position 2,808,311 of record NC_142483.1, read on the forward strand.
GGGTGGCACTGTTCTTCCAGCGCCTGCCTCACTGAATTGTTTGGATGTACCTTTGAACGTGCCCTTTGTTATTAAGCCATCTGAAGGTCATTTAGGCGCTCTTAATCTTTGTCACTGCAGGTATGCCACCCCGAACTTGCTTGTGCACCCATGCAAAAGTTTCTTGGAGGTAGCCTAGAAGGCCCAGTGGTGGACTTGCCAGAATCTAGAATGTGAGCTTATTATTATTATTCTGGCTTCAATAAGGAGATGGTCCTGAGTTTCTTGATATTGCGGCTGAGTCTTGCTCACTCTCCTGCCCCACAAAGACCCATGAACAGCTCAGACATGCACCCACTGGGGAGATGGGCGGAGCTTGCCGTGGACCCATTTCTACTCTTGAACTTGTGTTCTGAGCCCTGTAGAGTGAGCAGGAAGTTATGCTGGACAATAACTGCTAAGTCATTAGCCAGTTGGTGACCTCCTGTAGACGTTTCAGCCCACCTGCAGAAATGTCAGATCCTTTGCAAGAACACTTCCATAAATGCTAAAAGCCAAGCTCAATTAATTCTCTTAAAAATAGTCACTTCTGAGAAAGTGGAAGTCCGCAACCTTGAAACCAGCTGGACGAACAAAAATAATCTTTCTGAATTGCGAACGTGGTACAATGGTTGCTGCTGTTCAGTCGCTCAGTCTCTGCGACCCCACGGACTGCAGCACTCCAGGCTTCCCTGTCCTGCACCATCTCCCGGAGCTTGCGCAAACTCATGTCCATCAAGTCGGTGATGCCATCCAACCATCTCATCCTCTGTCATCCCCTTCTCCTCCTGCCCTCAATCCCTCCCAGCATCAGGGTCTTTTCCAGTGAGTCAGCTCTTCGCATCAGGTGGCCAAAGTATTAGAGCTTCAGCTTCAGCATCAGGCCTTCCAGTGAATATTCAGGATTGATTTCCTTCAGGATTTACTGGTTTAACCTCCTTGCAGTCCAAGGGACTCTCAAGCGTTTTCTCCAGCACCACAGTTCAAAACCCTTAGTTCTTTGATGCTACGCCTTCTGTATGGTCCATGATATTATGGTATAGAGAGGTGGTTTTTTTTATAACTCTTGCTAACTCAAAGATAGGCTTTGAAAGCAAGCCTCACTGACTCTGAGCCCAGAGTTGGTCAGTTCGACAACGTTTTTTGTTTTTGTTTTTCGCGAATCTGGTTTCTTGTACAGTGTATCTTAAAAGCTGACAGTCCAGTGAGTCCACCCCATCCCAAGCCTGGCCCTGAGTCAGCCTGGTTGGCCTTGAAAGTGCCCGTATCTTCTCCAGGTGGCAGGTTACTCCACAAAACAGTGAGGGGATCGATAAGATGGAGGCTCTGGGATCTTAAACTTGGGGATCCAGTGCATTTCTGCATTTTGAAAGCTCTCCTGTGCCCACAGGTGGATGTGAAACCTTACGCGCAAGTGAGAGGTTAATGTCGGATGGACTCTAAACCTTGGTAGAGCTTGAAGTGCGAACAAAGGGTTAACTGCATGGTGAACCATCAGAATGGGCCCTTTAGGGGCCTGTTCACCCATATAAGCTCAGCACCAATCCTATTAGCCCGTGCGGGGACCTTTGGCAGAGGTTTCTGGGTGGAGATGGAACTGGGGAGTGGCCAAGCCTCGCAGATGAATTAACATTTCTTCCCTGGCTCATTACCGGAGGATAAAGGCCACCTCCCGCAGCTCCCAGCAGGTTGGGAGCAGGAAGCTGGGTGGTTTGGACAGCAGGAATCTGGCTCCACAAAGGCTGCTGCAAAGCCATTGTTTAGGGCTTAATGGGCCCCTTTTGTGGGCAGCTCCCTCATGTCTTCACCCAAACACTGATAAACAGCAGATGGATGCCAGAATAAGCTTTGAGACACTCCTGTGCCAGCCAGTCACCCCCCTGCTCAAGAACTGTCCATGAGTCCCCTCTTCCCACCCACTCTCCGCTTGGCACTCCTAGTTGACAACACTCCAGCCTAATCACCTGGCTGACCTTCGTGCCCACTCCCTCTCAGAGTTTCATTTTGCCAGCATGCGTCCAGCATCCAGCCTGAGCCCGGCACTGCGCTAAGTGCTGTGCAGGCATCTCGTTTCATCTTGATGCACGTTCTTAAAGAAGGTCTTAGCGGGACCTTCCCGGGAGTCCGGTGGGTAGGACTCTGCGCTTCCACCACAAGTTCGATCCCTGGTCGGGGAACACAAGCCACAGACCAACCACACTTAAGTGTTGCAAGTACGGAAGCCACAGCTAGAGAGTCCACGCATCGCAACGGAAGATCCAGCATGACACAATGAAAAAACTGAGACCGACGCAGCCAAGTTAATTAAATTAATGAAAAGAGAGCATTTCCTGCGCACCTCCAGTAATGTTATAACTACTACTTACTAAGCACTCAGCGTGCTCCGGATCCTCTGAGAAACCATTTAATCTTCAGTCAACAGAGGTGAGCACTGTTAGTGGCCCCATTTGACAGGTGAGGAAACTGAGGCTCCTGCAGCTAGCCTGGCTCCCTCCTGGGCCCTCCTCATGATGCCCCCCAGTCCCTCACCGTTCTCTGAGCCTGGCTCCCTCCTGGGCCCTCCTCATGATGCCCCCCAGTCCCTCGCCGTTCTCTGAGCCTGGCTCCCTCCTGGGCCCTCCTCATGATGCCCTCCAGTCCCTCACCGTTCTTGCCCCTCTCAAACTGGAGAGCCACAGCTGTCTGCCGCCCAGCACACTACACACCCGGAGCGCCCTACCTTTGTCTTCAGGAAACCAGGCTAGGACCCCATATTTCAGTTCCTTCCTCCAGAGGGGACTGTTGCTGTGCCAGGTCCCAGGGCCCAGATTCCTGGCCCATCCACTGTTGGCGTGGTAACGATGTCACATGACCCAGGTCATGGCCCCTGATGGGCACCGGTGCCCAGGCAGACACTGTCCTCAGAAGGGGGCCATGCACCTGGCTTCTACAGCAGTTCGTGGATTGCTTTGAAAATCCACTGGAACTGGCTTGTGAAGTGAAAGTTGCTCAGTCGTGTCTGACTCTTTGCAACCCCGTGGACGGTTGGAATTCTCCAGGCCAGAATACTGGAGTGGGTAGCCGGTCCCTTCTCCAGGGGATCTTCCCAACCCAGGGATGCAATCCAGGTATCCCGCATTGCAGGCAGATTGTTTGCCAACTGAGCCACTGGGAATCCCAAGAATAATGGAGTGGTTAGCCTATCCCTTCTCCAGCAGATGCTCCCAACCCAGGAATCCAGCTGGGGTCACCGGCACTGCAGGTAGATTCTTTACCAACTGAACTATCAGGGGCTAAACCCCAAAGCAGAGTTTAAGACGATCACAGAATCCACAGGGGCGTTGAACCCAAACCTGGAATCGGGCACCCAGACCACCACAGCCCTCCGTGTGCCAGTCTGTCTGCTTCTTGAGGACCATCGCAGGGCAGAGGTGGGCAGCCATCTACCCAGTGTCCCCTCTCATTTAAAAGAGCCCTGGTTATGTTCAGCACTGTGCTCAGCTAAGCGCTGTTTCCCGGCTTCCCTTGCTGCAGCCATGAGACACGGTTTTCGTCTGTGAGACATAGCAGACATCTGCTGTGGGCTCTGGAGAAGTTTCCGGGTGTTTTTCGTTGTTGTTATAAAAGGCATCAACTATAGCTGGCCTAGCCTTCCTCCCCTTCATCCTCCCTCGAATGCAGGTGTGATGCCTGGACCTGCGGCAACCATCTCATAGCCAGAAGGGAAAGGCAAGGAAATCACAAAACTCCAGCTCTGATCCCACTGAGTGAATCCATGCCTGTGCTCACCTCCCTCTAGATTTCTCATCATGTGAGAAAAATGTAATTTGACCCACCAAGCCACTGGTGGCCAGATTTATTTTGACTTGCAGGTGGAAACTGTCCTAGTGGCGACAAATGGCTTTCACTACCGCTGCATAAGTGGAAACATAATTGCCCCAGCCCCTGAGTTTCACATTTGACAGCATCTGGACTCAACCTTCTGGGTCCCACATTCAAAAACACTTTCCTGGGTTGAGACTCATTGTCCCAAATAGATGGCTCATGCCTGGGTCAGTCAACCCTGACCAGGGAGGGCAGGCTGTGACTGGCCCAGTGGGTGTGAACCCCGGGACCCTTCCACCCTGGCCCGCTCAGCAGTGGGAACAGAACAGTAGGAAAGCCTCTGGGCAGCTTGACCCGTCGGTGTCCGCTCCCTCAGCCGAGAGCCCTGACTGGGATCTCCCCTCACCTGTGTGGCTTCCACTCATTCCGCGTTTAGGAGGCATTCACTGTCTGCTGCAGGTGCTGGCCGCTGGGCAGGACAGGAAGCCGGTCCACAGCCTGGCCCGTTTCACTGCTAGACCCCAGGGCCCCCTGGCGGTGTGCAGGCCTTGGGCTCAGTCTGCAGGCATGGGGTCGGGCCTGGTCTCCGCGTCTCCCTGGCTGGTGCTGCCCGTTTGCCGGCACAGCTCCATATCAGGACACCCAGCTGAGCCACGTCCTCTCCTGGCTTGAGGGAGCTCTGGAGTCAGCAGCTGGCTTTTATTGCTCCTCTGCCCCTTCCTGGCTGTGTGACCTCCGGGCACCCGCCTTGCTTCTCCACCCGTGAGCTCCCATCTGTAAACGGAGGGGCTAATCCTGACCTCCCGGGCCATTGGAGTACGAAGATTTATGAGAGAACTCTGGGTCATCCAGGAGGTGCTCAATAAATCCTAAAAATAAAACTTAACCGCCCCGAGGGAATGTATGACAAGTCAGAGTTCCCTGGGGCCAGCTGCCCGGGAAGAGGTTGGACCCTGGGTGGGGTCCAGTGGCCCACCGCCCCCCCAACCCCGCGTCCAGAGATCCCTCTGGGGCGGGCAGACAGCACTTCTAGGGGCCGCCCAGACCCCCACCCTGGGCCTGCGCATGCACTTAGGATGGACTGGCATTCGCGGGTCAGTGGTGCGTGCCAGTCCCCAGGGTGAGGGCAGCAGAAAGCTGCCCCCGTCCAAGGGAGGGCTGGCAGCCGCTGGGGCCACCTCCACGTCCAAGGGCAGCTCTTGGGGCCTGTCGGTGACAGCTGCTGGCCACGCAAGGGAGGCTGACCTTCTCTGTGTCCTCCGGGAGCTGAGCAGGCTGGGCAGGCGGACAGAGGCTCCGATCCAGGCGTTTGAACAGCCTTCCCCGCGCTCCAGCCAGGCACCGAGCAGCGTGCAGAAAACAAAGCTTCCGGCCCGACAGGCGTCTGCCTCCTCCCGGACCAGGCCACGGACAGAGTTTCAGAAGAGGGCTGCCCTGCCCTCGGGAGCTCACTGACTGATGGGCACGGAACCCAGAGGCCAGATGGAGGCAGCTCCCGTTTTATCAGGGGTCTGCTAAGTGTCAGGCCGCAAGACCTGCACAGTCAGGGGGTCAGCACCAGAGGCCTCGCCTTTTTCTCTTTAAACGGACGTTTCTTGTGGACACTTCCAATCAGAAGATTTAATGTGATATATTTCTCGTGGGCTGTACTGGGTCTTCGTTGCTAGCGGGCTTTTCTCTAGTTGGGACGCAGGGGCTCCTTGCTGTGGCGCCTTCTCCTGTGCGGAGAACGGGCTCAGCAGTTGTTGGGCTTAGTTTCTCTGATCTTTCCGGACCAGGGATCTTCAAACCTGCGTCTCCTGCCCTGGCAGGCAGATTCTTTCCCACTGTGCCACCAGGGAAGCCCTGAGGACCTGCTCTTATCCCCATTTTACAGAAAAGGAAACTGAGGCCCAAAGGAGTGAGCCAGCTTGCCCAGGGTGGTACAGTCAGGAAGCAGGAGGCAGAACTCCTGACCAGGAGCGGAACCCCAAAGAGTGGTCTCTTTTCTATGGCGCGGCAGTCCAGGGAAGAGGCAGAAAGTCAGCGTGGCATCAGGGTGTCATGGGAGGCAGCTGGGCTGGGTGTCAGGGCACGGCCCTGGTCCCCCCTCATCCCCACAGCCTGGCCTGGCTGTCTGCCTGAGCCGCCTCCCGGCCCCCTCCCCAGCCAAGCTCTTGATTCCGCAGGTTGGGGCTGCCCCCTGTCAGCCCCCGCAGCACCCTTTGGCTGAACCCATCTGTGTGCTGCACGGGGCCAGACAGAGTCTGTCAAACCCCCGTAGTGTCTTCAGGGTGTAGCAAGGCACCTGGCACACAGTAGGCCCTCAGTAAATGTATGTGGACTGCGCGGGGTGAAGGACTCCCACCAGACCCTCCCCCCAGAGAGCGTGGACTCTTTTCTGGGGGTAAGGACGGCGTCTCTGGACCAAGGAGAATAAGGCAGGAGGGGCCCAGGACTGCCTGTCAGGACCCTCTCCTCCCCGCAGGCCGAGATACATCCCCAGGCCTGGCCCATCGCTTTTTTTCCTGCCCACTCTCCCTGCGATTCATTCTCAGCCTCTGGCACGCTGGGGCCGACCTAGAGGCCACAGGCCCCCGGTGCTAAGTTTAGTGACTGCAAAATGCGCCCGTGAAATTCCATGCAGAGCCGGGGGCTGGCGGCACATTCCACCCAGCTGCCTTAGGCCTCCCGCTTAGCGCCGGGGCCTGAAGGGAAACCAAGTGTCCTTCCAGTAACTAAGGCCTGGAAGGACTGGGTCCCCTCCTCACCCCCCGTCTTGGGCCTTGACTCACCACAGTGCTCAAGGACAAAGGTGTCCTTCTGATCTCAGGTGGCCTCGGCCAGTGGCGGCTTGAAGCATGATTTCAGTCCCCAGCCAGAGACCGAGGTCGGGGTCCAGCAGTGAAGCGCTGAATCCTGGCCACTGGACCAGTGACCGGTGACAAGGCCCTGGCCCTTCGGCTTTGCAGAAAGGAATTCCCACAGAGACGGAAAGTAATAAAACATGTCCAGTGTTTATTAGGAGGAAAAGTTTACTTGTGGATAGACACCCAGGCAGCCTCAGAGAGAGAGCCGCGCCCTCGTGGCGGCTTGAATCACTTTTATGGGGCATCTCTTCCGGGCTTCCTTTGGCCGGTCACCTTGCCTGGCTGGGTTCTGAGCCTGGATTCGGTCCATCCCAGCGTCCTCCCCTGTGTGCCTGGGCATCTCTGAGCCAAGAGGGATTCCAGGAAAGAGGCCGATGGATAGGCTGACATCACTCCACTTTTGACCTGCGAGGATCTCTCCTGTGCGTGCAGTCGGCAAGGTCTCCTTGGTGCTGAGAGTGAGAGCTCTCTTTCCTGGGCAGGGCTCGGGCCCGCCTCCTCCTCACCTGGAAGCACCTGTCCCCTGGGGCCCCTCTGTCTCCTGCCTCCCTTTCATGCCACCCTGTCCCCTGGGAATCCCAACAGGTTAGACAATCCACACCTGGGATCAAGCTTTCCGTCATGGGGCTGGGGTCTTTCTTCCCCGCGCCTACCTGGGGGATAAAAGTGTCCTGCTCTACCGTCTGGGCCTCAGACCCACCTTTCTCCTGCTCTTCCGAGGACAGGCCCCCCAGCCCCCTCCCGTCTCTGTAGCCGCCTCCAGGTGTTCCCGTTCCTAGAGACGACTCAAAGACCTCCGCACAGGGTTGGACAGAGGAGAGGAGTGGAAACAGGGGAAGGACTCCTGCATCTCTACCAAACACAGCAGAAACTGTGTGCACCGTGGAGGCCTTCCATGACCTTAAATCCTTGACTTGGGTTGAGCTTGTGGCCCACTGAGCCCTTCAGATCGTGGGGAAGGCCTCCCCAGCCGGTGTTCAGTCAGTTCCTCCTCCACCTTGGATCTTTCCCAACAGGAGAAACCACTTGCGCCTCATCACAAGTCAGACACCTAGGTGGCCTTGCGGGGCTGTCCGCTCGTGGCGTGGGAAGGGCTGTTAGGTCCCCGCTGAGCACGGTGCCTCCACACAAGAGGGACTGAGAGGGGGTTCTTTTTGTTTTTTTTAATGTGAAATATACGCATACAAAAGAGGAGTACACAATCTAAAGAATAGTAATTTTTAAATGACAAAGCAAGGCATTAAGTCAAAGCCATGGGGAAGGGAAAACAGTTTTAACAAATGTGGAAATGGGATATCAGAGTGGGAGAAAAGAATCTCAACTGCTGCCTCACTTCGCAGAAAAAAATCAGTTTGGAAATAGCACTAATAGCAGAGGCGGGAGAAACTGGGAGGGGAGGTGTATGTCTTTGGCCTTGGTAGTGATGGTGGCTTCATGAGTGTGCACCTACCCTTGAGTTCACTGAGTTGTATACATTAAAATATGTGACTTTTTGCATGTTACAAAAAAAATCAGTTTACAATGGATCATAGACCTAAATGTAAAAAGCAACCAAGATTTCAGAGGACACAGAGCTGAATGTTGTCCTGTGTTAGGAAGGCAAAGGCTTTCTGGTCAGGATACAAAAAGCACTGACCTTAAACAGAAAAAAACTGAAACTCCGTGGTGTTTTTGGGGGAGAAGTTTTTAAAGTTGGGGTGAGGGCTGCGGGGTCTGTGCCTTTCTTCTGATTGGTTGGTGATGTGGTCACAGGGCGGTGCTCCAGGGATCCTGGGCTCTGAAGTTACCATCCTCCACCTGGGTGGGGGCTTCACTCCTGGAGAAGCGCTCCAAGATATTGTTGAGTCACCAGCTCGATGGATGTGAGTCTGAGCAAGCTCCGGGAGATGGTGAAGGACAGGGCAGCCTGGCGTGCTGCAGTCCCTGGGGTCACCAGGAGTTGGACATGCCTGAGAGGCTGAGTGACAGTGTTGTTTCTAGACCGCCGCTCCCTTGCTTCTGCAGTCCCTTACTTCCCTGGGGAGCAACTGTTCGAATCTGCCCTCTGGTACTCTGGGAAGGTCTAGGAGGGGAAGCCTTTATCCTGCAAATAAGAAGTGGGAGGGACCTGAAAAGGTGTTTGCATCCAGGAGGGCCCAACGGGATCCTGTTCTGTTTCAATTCCTTACATTTTAGGGGGTTTGGTGTGACTGTCTGGGCGTGCTAGGTAAGTGGAATGGACTCGCTCTGCCTGTGTTTTTCTGAAACTTGCTGTTTTCCATCACGTTGTGTTTCTGGCGCTCACTTGGGCTGTGCGTAGCAGCTGTACCGCGTTCATTGTCGTGACCATAGGTGGAGCTCCGGGTGGACCGTAGAACAGCGTGTTTCTGGCTCTTGCCGATGGACACTGGTGCTTGGGTGTGTCCTCTCCTGCACATGAGTACAAGCTCCTCTACGGTATTGATTTTGGACGCAGCAGCAGCAGCTGGAAGTGAGACCTTAGTTCCCTGACCAGGAGTCGAACCCTGGTCACCTGGGTGTAAACCAGGAGTCCTACCACTGCCCACGAAGGCCAGTGGCCAGAGCCTAAATCCCCAGTCTGTGCCTGCCTTGACGAGAAAGTTCTGATAAGGATGAAGAAGGTTAAGAGAATACTGCAACGTCTGTTGGGAAAACAGCACGTGCAGAAAGACTCAGCCAGAGAATCTCGAGTCGTGCTTGGGAAGTTGAGGTCATTTGTAAGGGGACGTCCGGGTCTGTCTGCCCTCCTGGCCCATCATCTTGTTTGGCCCCCTCCCCCAGCTAGCTTAAGACCCTCCCCAAGGTGCGCTGGCACCCCCAGCCAAGATGGATTTCATTGCAGGGTTTCTGGGGAGGGAAATGGCAAGACTTATTATGGCCTGGGGTCCCCTGCCCTGTGACCCCAGAGGAGCCTTTCTGAACATGTGTAGTGGGAGGGCAAACATGTCGTCTCTTGATCCTTTTCTCAGACAGAATTTAGCCTTTTTGTCCCAGCCCTCAGAAGGTTAGTTGTGAGTGTCCGGGCTGAAACCTACTTTTCCTCTGCCAAGAACTGTAAACAGGAGGCCAGCTGTACGTGCCTAACCTGGAGGCCGCCTGTCTCCTGCCTCAGTATACACTCAGGATAGGAGTTGCAGGGTTGTGGCAAATGCATGTCTTCAATTTACAAGATAATTCCAACTTCGCTAGAAATGACAGAATAGTTTGCAGAGTGACCCTGGACAACTCTTTGCAACTTACACAGCCACAGCTGAGGATGAAAACTCCGGTCGCTCCACACCCTCACCAAGCCTTGGAACCAGTAGGCCTTTAAGAACAAGCTCAGATGCCTCGTGGGCCATGAGAGTAACCAGGGACTGGGCTGGGGGCAGTAGGGAGAGGTGGGGCCTCTGGCAGGCTGAGTCACGTGAGGAAAGAAGTGGCCTCGACTCTGAGCCCTGACTGAGTACACATCCGGGACTGTCAGTGTTCTGGAATGTTCCAAAGAAGCCAGAAACCCAGATTTTCTTTTTTTTTGACCTGGACTCCGATTTTAAAATGGGAACGAGTATTTCAGTTGAATTTGTAGCTTTTAGAGCTCATTCAAGTGACCTCAGCTCTGCCTGGCTTGTGCACTTATGGGCTCTGTAGATTGTCGTTCCTTGTTGGTGGGAGCCCACTCTATTTCCTTCTGGTTTGTGCTTCAGAAAGCGCAGTTTCCCAGTCTCCCGCTACCTCTGAGGAACAGGGTCGTGTGCTGCTGTCCTCCGTGGTGAAGGTGGTCATTTCAAGCTACCGGGGGCGAGCCTTTCCCTCCCCCGTCGCCGGGACCCCTTCCGTAACTGTTCTCCACTCAGCGGCCAGATGGCTTCTTTCAGAACAGAAATCAGACGCGGTCACCTCCTTGCTTGGACCCGCTAGTCCGTCCCTGTCCTCCTCGCGGACGGTTTCAGCTCCTGGCCCAGGGTCCTTCACAGCATCTCTGCCACACGCGGTCTTTCCCTCCAGCCCGCCAGCCCTGCACGCTCAGCCCCGCGCGCTCAGCCTCCGCTCAGCGGGTTGGCACGGGCTCTTCTGTCTGCCTGCATGTGCCTTGCCTCTGATCCTCCCCCGGCTGGCTCCTTCTGAGCCTCCGGGGCCGGCATGAACGTCTCCTTCCCTCAAGGCCTCCCCTGACCACTGGTCTACGTACCAAGGCCCTCCCCCGACCCTGCACTGTCCCTCCCGGGCCCTCTGGACGTCATCCTTTGGGCTCCACCGTCTCACATAGCTGTGTTCGTGTTGCTGACCACCTCGCCCAGCACAGGGTCTGCCCCCGAGGGCCAGGGGCCTGGAGCCGCCGTGCCCCCAGCCCCTGCTGTGCCAGGCCGTGGGGGGCGAGGCAGCCTGGGCCTCAGGGAGACAGGACGTGGGAGAGGAGGCCCGGCCATGCACAGAAAGCCATGGGGCAGGACAAGCGTCTCCCAGGCAGGGTGCCGCCAAGGTCCCGACACAGCCAGCAGGCGTCCGTCCTGACTGGTGGGCCCTACAGAGAGCTCGAGCTGAGATCAAAGTCCAGCAGAGCAGAGGGACTTGGGGGGTGGATGACACGGGTCGGGAGCCCATGGGGAGCCCCAGTGAGGATGGGTGTGGGAAAGCACTGTGGACCAGCGCCTGGGGCAGTCAGGGGGTCAGAGTGCAGAGTGGGGTCGGGGGATGCCTTCCGACGGACGGAGGGAGGAGAGCGGGAGCCAGGCGACCAGCTGAGGGGGTGCTGAGATGCAGACAGGTAGGGCCCGGGGCACCCAGGCCTCACACAGTCCTCGTGGGGTCCCGTCTGCCCTCTGACCCTCCTCACCCTCGAGGTGCTTCCTCTCTGAGCCTGAGAGGCTGCTGGCCGTGGGCTTCCTGAGCGAGACTGGGGCGCCCCTCACCTCGCAGTCTCCAGGGGCGCAGGTGGCCCCTCGGGAGGCTCAGCGACCTCCAGAGGCCGCCCTGCAGGCAGGGGCCCCCGCTTGCGGGAACACCCCTGAGAAGGCACCACATTTATGGAGCACCTGCTGTGTCCCAAGCCACGAGAAACCAGATTTTGGAGAAGTCAGGCTAGTGGCCCTGGGTCACACAGCAACGGCTCTGAAGGCTCACACTCTTCTGGCCCTCAGCCCCGGGGTGGGTCTTGATAAAGAACACTGATTGCAGGCCCACTGCTGTGTGGCCATTTACGAGAGCGGGAGTTAGCACGGCTAATCCTCACAGCAGCCCCACGAGGCAGGTATTTAGCCTGGTTTCCAGGTCTGAGGTCTGAGGGTCAGACAGAGGCAGGGGGAAGTGGATGAAGCAGAGCAGTGAAAATCCGTGTGGCATGGCGGCGGTGGTGGTGACTAGCGCTTTCAGAGTGATTACTCTGCCCGGCCCTGGCCTGAGTGCTGCCCATAGATTAACCTTTTCAGTTCTCATACCCTTCAGAAGTTCAAGTCCAAGTGTTAGTCACTCAGACGTGCCTGATCCTGTGCGGCCCCATGCACTGCAGCCTGCCAGGCTCCTCTGTCTGGGGGATTCTCCAGGCCAGAATACTGGAGTGAGTGGCCATTCTCTTCTCCAAGGGATTTTCCCGACCCAGGGAATGAACCTGGTCTTCTGCACTGCAGGCAGATTCTTTATCATCTGAGCCACCAGGGAAGCCCCCACACCCTTCAGGATAGATGCTGTTTTTCTTCTCGCTTTAAAATTGGGAAAGTATATATTAACGTATATATATGGAATTTAGAAAAATGGTAACCTGAACCCTGTATAAGAGACTGCAAAAGAGACATAGGCATTTAGAACAGTCTTTGGGACTCTGTGGGAGAGGGTGAAGGTGGAATGATTGGAGAGAATGGAATTGTAGCATGTATATTATCATAAGTGACCAGTCCAGGTTCGACGCATAAATTTTCCTCTGTTCATTTCTTTGCATTTGTGCTTTTTTAATAAAATTCTTTTTTAGATATAAAAAAAAAAAATTTGGCATCTCCTTCAATCATGAATGTAAGCCACAAGTCACTGGAGTAATAGTGGTACCTATATTATGTCAGAAACATGAGTTGCAGATAATTTCATATCATACTACAGTTGTGAATATCTCAAATCTCTTCTATGCTCATCATTATGTCAAAATGTTGGCACTTATTGAACTTGCTTCTGGATCTTACTGTATTTACTGTAAAGAGGCAAAATATTACTATAAGAAATTCATTTTTAAATATTCTTATAACCTGATACAATTTCAATTATATTTCAGTAAAACTTTGTTTTCTTTCTAAAAAAAAAAAATAAATAAAATCGGGAAAGTAAGAAAGAGAGCCGTGAAGTCCTTGAGCCCAGGTCTGTCTGACACTGGAGCCTGGGCTGTAACCAGCCAGCTCCCGGCTCAGCTCTGTGTGCTCTGAGCCAGCCACCTCTGTCTTGTTACGCCGCCCTGCGGGGCAACGCCAAGACCGCCCTCATAGGTGGCAGGCCTCCTGTCCCGGGAGCCTGCAAACCGAGGCGGGCAGGCGAGCTGTGGGCTGGGTCCTGGGCGGCTTGTGCCCCTTGTTCTCATGCCAGGCGAGGGAAGCATCTGCGCTCCATACCCCAGCTCACCCCCACCCACCAGAGGCTCCTACAGTCCGGGTGGGTAGTGGGTGCCAGGGGGGCCCAGCAGAGGATTTGGCCCGGGCTGCCCTGGCCACCTCGAGGTTTGGCGCCTCTCATTGGACTGAGCCCTGAGATCTGAAGACTCCACGGGGCCTGGTCCCTCCCTGCCCTTGCCCTCAGAGGGCACTGACCTCTCCTGAGTGCAGGCTGGGCACACCGAGGAGCTGCCTGGCAGTCGACAGGGCAGAAAACGCTGCCCTCATTAGTCTAATAGTGCACTGTGTGCCCTGCATCTGGACGATCCCCCAACACTGCAGGGCCCCTGGGGGCCCGGCGGGGCCGGCTGCGCCCAGTGTCTGCCTGGCTGGAGCCCGCCACGGGCCTCTTCCGGCCTCTCCTCCCTCAGACCTCTCCTGAGCACCGACTATTCGCCAGGCACGCTTTGCCTTGGGTCCTCACTGTGGCTCTGCGTATCTTAGTTCCGTCTCTGTGAGTGTCTGCTTCCTCTCCCCCACCACTGTGTTGGGGAGAAGGGCTCTGATGGCCTGGGTCTGAGTCCAGGGACTGCCCTTTGGGCACCGTGTATCCTCAGGCAAGTCTCCCCCACTCTGTGAAGTGGGTTGACAGCTCTGCCTGTGCAGGGCATAGCTGTGAAGGTGCTGGGGGCTGAGACTCACTGTGGGAACCTGCCCGAGATCGCCCGAGTGAGCCAACGGCAGAGTCGGTGCTCCAGTAAAGCCTCAGGACTCTGTCTCCAGTGCTCTTCTCAAAATTGGGTCTCCAGGGGCAGCTTGGAGGTGGCTGGTGAAGATCTCCACTTGGAAGTTTGAGGGACCGGAGACTGAATCCCAGCCACCTCCCAGCTGGGCTGGGGGCAGCTCATTCTACCTTTGTGAAGCTCAGTCTCCACATCTGTAAATGGGAGTGGCAATCATGTTATTGTTAGGAGGTCCAAGGCCCCAGGCCCTCTGGGCAGGAGCCGGAGAGGGGGCTGGCCATGGTGAGCATAGATGGGAGCCCAGGCTCGGGAACCCAACTCTTGGTTCAGAGCCAGGCTTGTTCCTTGCCAGCTGTGTGACTGTGGACATGTTACTTAACCCCTCTGTGCCTCAGCTCCCCATCTGCTAAAACAAAGCACAGAGTCTCTCCTTGTCGAGGAGTTAATATTCGGGAAGTGCTTGGAACGGGGCCTGGTACAAGGCTCACCAGCAAAAGAAAGTGACAGTGAAGTCACTCAGTCGCGTCCGGCTCTTTGTGACCCCACGGACTGTAGCCCACCAGGCGCCTCCGTCCATGGGATTCTCTAGGCAAGGATACTGGAGTGGGGTGACTTTTCCTTCTCCAAGAGATCTTCCCAACCCAGCGATTGAATCCGGGTCACATGGTAGGCAGACACTTTACCGTCCAAGCCCCCAGAAAGTGCAAACATCTGCCTGGGCTCTTCCTGCAGGAGGTTGGGGGTTGGATGCCTTCCTGCCTCCTGGGTTCACGGCCTGGTCCCAGAGCCCAAGGGAGGAGTCTGGGTCACCCGCCCCGGCCCAGCCCCCTCATCCTTCTCCCTGGGTGGAGGCTGAGCTCTGGATGGGGCAGGGAGAGCAAAGAAAAGAATGTTTGCATCCACTCAAGATCCTTTGAAAGCTTCCATTCTGAGAGTGTGTTTATAACAGACGGAATGTGCTAGTTCAGTAACACATGTCTGAACTTTATAAATACACACACATCGACAGGCCCGTGCGCTCATTCACGGCCGGAGACCGTCTGACCTAAAATAATCACCGTCGGGACCGCACACCCTCAGGCTCCTTGCCCAAGCACCTTATGTGAGCCTCCACTCGTCTGATCCCCCGGGAGGTGATGCTCTTGTGATCCCCACCTTCCAGATGAGGCAACGGGGGAAAGCGAGGTGACTTCCACGACCCCATAGCCGGGTTGCCCGGGGTTCACGCCCCCCACGGGCCCACACTCCGCGGGGGACCGCTGGGCTGAGCTCCTGTGGGCTCCGACCTGAGAGCGAAGAGTGAAGCCCAGGAGCACCGCCCGCCGCATGGACTGATTCTGTCTGCGGCCCCAGCACACACGCACCAGCTGCCTGCACCCATATGACAGGTCTGGGGGAGACTGGAGGTCCTCCTGCTAGCGTGCATTTGGCCCCGTTTCCTGGAAACCAGGACCGGCTCCATGAGCTGGGGGAGCCTCCTCCCCTGCGATGTCTGGATCTCCCCTTACAGGGTCCTCCCAAGACCACCCTGAGGGAAAAGACTTTTGTTCACTGCACCAGGACAGGCAGAGGGTGTGGGTGGGAAGCTGGGCGCACAGTCGGTCTGTCTGTCTGTCTGTCTGTGAGAGGTGGTCTTACTTGCCTTCCCAGCTCCCCCAAGTCAGAAGCAGGGCCCACCTGACTCAGCTTTGCAGCCCCAATCAGGGCACCAGCAGCTCCTTCGAGGATCCTCCTCTCTGAAAATAAAAACTCCTGTCTAGTCTCCAGGAAGCTGGTCAGGAGGCAGTTTGAGGTCCTGCTGCTGGCTGAATTCCGAATGAAGCTCCAGAGGAGATTCTTAGCATGTAAGAGGAAGCCAAAGGGATTTTGAGAGGCCAGCGCCGCAACTTCAGTTGATGAAGGGGAAACTGAGGCTCCGAGAGGCACCGGGAGGGGCCTAGAGTCTTCATGCTCTGTGTGATATTCTTCCTGTCATAGCCAAGGATACTGAGGTCCAGAGAGGTGGACACGCTTGGACAAAGTCATGCAGCGACTGGCAAAGCCAGGATCTGAATTGACATGACTCACTGAAGTGCCTGGTCCCCTCAAGGACTCTCTTTTTGGGTTCTTGGCTCAACTTGGCAGAAGCTTTAGTACTGCTTAAGCATTGGAATGCATTTTTAAATTGTTCAAGAAAGAGTATTGTTCTTTTCCCCCAAAATTGAGAGGAAGCAAAATGCTAACCATAGAGTTACCGTATGACCCAGCAATTCTGCTCCTACGCGGGCACTCAAGAGACGCAAGAACGCGTGTCCACACGGATTTGTATGTGAGCGTTCATAGCAGCACTACTCAAGATAGTTGCTGCTGCTGCTGCTAAGTCACTTCAGTCGTGTCTGACTCTCTGCGACCCCATGGACTGCGGCACGCCAGGCTCCTCTGTCCTTCCCCGTGTCCCGGACTTTGCTCAAACTCATGTCCGTTGAGCTGATGATGCTGTCTAAGCATCTCATCCTCCACCACCCCTTTCTTCTTTCACCTACAATCTTTCCTAGCATCAGGGTCTTTTGCAATGAGTCAGCCCTTCGCATCAGGTGGCCAAAGTACTGGAGCTTCAGCTTCAGCATCAGTCCTTCCAATGAATATTCAGAGTTGATTTCCTTTAGGATTGACTGGTTTGATCTCCTTGCAGTTCAAGGGTCTCTCAAGAGTCTTCTCCAACACCACAGTGCAAAAGCATCAATTCTTCGGTGCTCAGCTTTCTTTATGGTCCAACTCTCACACCCATACATGACTACTGGAAAAACCACAGCTTTGACTAGACGGACCTTGGTCAGCAAAGTGATGTTTCTGCTTTTCAATACCCTATCTAGGCTTATCACAGAGAAGGCAATGGCAACCCATTCCAGTGTTCCTGCCTGGAGAATCCCAGGGACGGCGGAGCCTGGTGGGCTGCAGTCCATGGGGTCGCTAAGAGTCGGATACGACTGAGCGACTTCTCTTTCACTTTTCACTTTCATGCATTGGAGAAGGAAATGGCAACCCACTCCAGTGTTCCTGCCTGGAGAATCCCAGGGACGGAGGAGGCTGGTGGCTGCTGTCTATGGGGTCGCACAGTCAGACACGACTGAAGCGACTTAGCAACAGCAGCAGCAGCAGTAGGTTTATCATAGCTCTTCCTCCAAGGAGCAAGCGTCTTTTAATTTTGTGGCTGCACCTACCGTGTACCAAGTTCTGTGCTGGTCATGACACAAACCTGACCGAGTCCCTGACCTCAAGGAATGAGCATCTTGTCAGGGAAAGAGACCAGGAGAGGTAAAGTGCCATCTGATGCAACACATCTGCTCGTGCACGTGATGAGTGTTTCTTGGACATTGACTGCGTCTGGGCCTGTGTTGGGGGTGGGGCCATGACCATGGCCATGCTGCCTGGGCTCAGGCCCCTGCTCAGCCGCTGACCAGTTGTGTGATCCGCTGTGTAATGTGGGGATGGAAATAGAATCTGTGCTCTAGGGCGTCTGTGAAACTTCCGCGTGAGCTGCTCGGAGCTGGAGCTGCCCGGTCTGTGTAGGGCAGCGGTCATCATTACTGATGTAGTTTTACTAGATGCAGACAGTCTGGGGGAGGCAGTGAGGCTGTGGGTTCCAGCCTGAAGGAGCAGCTCAGCTGGGCAATGGGTGTACCAAGGAGAGGGAACGGCTTGGGCAGAGCCCCAGAGAGGCAGGCCCCAGTGAAGAGGCGAGGTGGTCCTGGGTCTCCGGTTCTCCCTGCACTGGCCCTGTGTCTGCCTCTCCTTGCAGGCCCCCAGGCGACCTCACAGCCCAGGGAGGCTTCCAGAGCCACCGCTCAGGGTCCAGATTTCCCTCGCACCAGCATCACTACCTCCAGGTGGGCATGTCATTATGCCCATCACGCAGATGAGAAAACTGAGGCTCAGGGGCAGGGAGCGCCTGGCCAGGGCCACTCAGCCAGTGAGCGGAGGCACCAAGGTTCATGCCCACGTCGGTTTTGTTGAACACCAAAGTGGAGGCTGGAGCCTTGGGGGAGGATGAGGGTTAATGAATCAGACCTTGCGTTAGATTGGGGTTAGACTTCTGGTGAGGCCCTCCCATGGGCCTCAGCTTCCTTCTCTGCAGGTGGAAGCAGCAACTCTGACACTGGGCTGGTGGCCCAAGGCACACGGGGGAGTGCCAAGCGCACCCCAAGTGACCAAGACGGACACCTTCTGCTTACGTGTCCTCGGGCAAAGCTCCTACTGTCTCAGGCTCAGATCGCTGATGGGGAAAAGTGATCTCTAAAGGCACTCTCATCTGGAACTTCTCCTGACAGGTGTTTGCCTGGGCTTGCCCGTGGGGGCTGATAAGAACGGTTTCAGGGTTACTGACAGCAGGCGAAGCATGCAGGCTGAGTGAGCCAACGGTTTCCAGATTTAGGAAGTGAAAGTAAAAGATACCCAAGCAGGAATTTCAGATAAACAAATACTTTCTTAGTTGAAGTATGTTCCATGAAATATTTGGGACACACTAATACTAAAAACATTTGATTGTTTATCCGAAATTCCTGTGTAAGTGGGCGTCCCATGTTTGACCTGCAGCCTTAGCAGGAGCAAGGTTGACCATCGGCTGGCGAGACGGTCTTGACCTCTCCTGCCAGAGAAGCAAGGCCCCAGGATGCCAGAGGGGGGAAGGAAGGTCAGAGGGCAAACAGGCCCCCTCCCACCCTGCCCAGAGTCCTCCCTGCTCCGCTCTTGTGAAACTTACCCCTGCCGCTGGCTGCGCCCTGGCTCAGCACATCACTTGGAGAGACGGATGTGCTGTAAGACAAGCCTTTATCTGATGGGCAGGCTTGCAATGGCTGTTCGGGGCTCAGGACGGGCTCTTGACCCCAGAATATCTGCGTCGCCTCCCAGCCCGCCTGCTCCCCCTCCACTGTGACAGCCTGCCTCCTCCCAGGAAACTTCGCTTGTGCCCCGAGGGCTGGTCTGCAGCTCAGCGGGACTCCAGGCCTCTTCATGGGGAAGAAGCCCTAGGTGCCCCCAGCCCCGCTCTCCCCACCTCTGTGAGATAGGATTGACTCCCTCTGACCACTCCTGCCTGGGGAGAGGATTTCTAAGCGCCCGGGCACAGGCCTGGTGCGCAGCGGCCTGCCCCTTGGCCATTTCCTTCTATCCAGCCACGGCACCTGCCCCGAGCTCCTCCACGTTTTCCTGTCCCAGGGCCAGCTGCATGATCTGGGTAGGTCCCAATCAAAGGCAGGAATAAGGTATCGCTAAAGGGACTGGGCCAAAGTATTGGAGTTTCAGCTTTAGCATCAGTCCTTCCAATGAACGCCCAGGACTGATCTCCTTTAGAATGGACTGGTTGGATCTCCTTGCAGTCCAAGGGACTCTCAAGAGTCTTCTCCAACACCACAGTTCAAAAGCATCAATTCTTCGGTGCTCAGCTTTCTTCACAGTCCAACTCTCACATCCATACATGACCACTGGAAAAACCATAGCCTTGACTAGACGGACCTTTGTTGGCAAAGTAATGCCTCTGCTTTTTAATATGCTACCTAGGTTGGTCATAACTTTCCTTCCAAGGAGTAAGCTGGAAAAGACTCTGATGCTGGGAGGGATTGGGGGCGGGAGGAGATGGGGACGACAGAGAATGAGAAGGCTGGATGGCATCACCGACTCGATGGACGTGAGTTTGAGTGAACTCCGGGGATTGGTGATGGACAGGGAGGCCTGGCGTGCTGTGATTCATGGGGTCGCGGAGAGTTGGACATGATTGAGCGACTGAACTGAACTGAAAGGGATATAAACTTTTCCATTCTTTTGCAGTCTCTCTGTCTCTCTTTGTTTTCTTCCCCCATCTCCCTCTCAACCCGACTTGGTCTTTTTTATTTGCTACTCAATGGTGCTGTCTCGGGCTCAGGGAGACTGATGGGAAACCACACCCTCCCCTGGGGCCTCGCCCACAACTCAGCCCCCACATGCCCACCAACCAGGTTCCCCCACCCGCAGGCTGCCTGCCCAGCATGCCAGGCCCCGGACAAGGACGGCTGACCTGGTGTCTCACCTTCCCGGGCCCCCCCACCGACCCCTGGGTCCTGAGCACTCCCTGCTGGGCAGTGTCCCCCCTGCGGGGTACTTGGCCCCCTGTGGAGTAGCCCCAGGTGCCTTCTGGGGCTGCCAGCTTGGGGCAAGAACACCGCTGCCCCGCCCTCCTCTGAGACACTTGCAGGCTTGCGACCCTGACCCTCTCTGCCTGGGCCCGGCCCTGGGGAAAGGCAGCCGCGGTCACTGCGTGGGGCCTGGGTCGCAGGGGGTAGGTCATGGGCGGGAACTTGGATGTCCTGGGAGGTGGCAGGAGGCTGCGAGTCTCAGTGCAAGCTCCACATCGAACTTCAGTAGCGCAAGTGCCAATACAACCACCGGGCATTCCAAGTCAGCACCCGGCAGCTTTCAACCCCAAGCATGGGCTCTTCTGAGCGACTGTCCTGGTCACACAGTCACCAGAGCAGCCTGGATCTGCTCCCTCCTGCTGCACAGCATTGCAAAGACTGTTCCCTTGGTCTGCAATGCTGTGCCCACCCCTCCTTCCCCAGTGCAGCCCACCCACACCTCACTTCCTGGGAGGCCAGCGTCAGCACCCCGCTGGACTGGAGGCTCCTGAGAGCAGGAACCAGGGGTCTGCTCTTCAGCCCCAGAGCCCCCGGGGCCTGTCCACAGAAAGCGCTGGCTCGGTCTGGGGGGCTGAGCTACTGACCCAGCGAGGGGCCCAGGGAGCCGGAGGAGGGTGTGGCCCAGATAGCGAAGACTGTCGGTCAAGTGGAAGGCGATGAGCCTGGGTGTCTGATGAGACGATGCACCCGGGCCACTGGGCATGCAAAGGGCTGGTGGGTGAAGAGCTGCCCGCGATGTCCAGCTGAGCGTAAATGATGGGCTGTGTCCTGGAGAGAGCTGTCCCCAGGGGGACCCTAGCCGTGCTGTGTTGTGGTGGAGCTGTGCTGAGGGCAGACTGGAGGCGGGGGGCCTGGGGGGCTGGAACACTCATCCAGACCGGGGCAGTGATGGAGCAGAGCCGGTGAGTGGCCGCCCTGGTGCTGGGCCCGCGCGGCCTAATCCCTCCCCCTGGCACGGGTTAGATGAGGTTCTTAAGAGTCACGTGGCAGCCCAGCCCATGCTCCAGGATTACCGCGGCTCGGGTGCTTCCTGGGGCCCTGAGGTGGACGGGCATGCACACGCAGGACCACAGCCACGTCTGAATCCCTCACTGACCGGGGCCCGTGGTCAGCTCTGAGTTTGAAAGAGCCCCCCTCCGCGAGGTGGGGGGCATAGGAGACCTCAAGGCCCCAGAGCAGGGAGGCTGGGCAGAGGAGGGTGGATGTCCGCCCCGGAGAGCAGGCATTGGTTCCCGGGGTTTCGAGGTTCAAGAGTCCTGCTGGGGGTGGAGGGCCGCCCTCGGAATCCAGGGACGTCCTCGACAGGCAGATGCGCTGGGCAAGGAGGGGCCGCAGGGTGGGTATGACTCTCACGGGAGGGCAGGGCTGACAGGTCAGAGAGCTCCTCGGCTCCTCCAGGAGGGGACCCTGACGCAGGCAGAGGCACCGGGCAGGACCCCACACTGTGGGCTGGACCGTCCTGGCGTCCCCCGCAGGGCACCGCCGGCTGCCTGGCCTCCCCGTCCAGCTGGCATGACCAACAGGACCTGGGGACACTTTGCCAGACGTCGGGGAGGAGCGAAGGGGTCAGAATGGCAAGTGAGGGGACGAGCTCACTTAGTAAGAGTTAGTTCAGTGAGCACACGCCTGAGATGGGGCCGCAGGAGAGACCCCCAGATATGGCTTCTGCCCTCGAGGGGCTTCTGCTCCTGATGTCACTGGGTTCCTTTCCAGGCCAAAGAGCTCACTGTCTCAAGAGAGAAGTCCGCCCGTGGAGAGTCAGAGGAAGGAGGGCTGGAGCTGGGGACTCCCGCAGCCCACCCTGGGCTCTGCGTGAGCCAGGGGAGACCCGGGGTGCGCGTGTCCCCCCACATTCCTGGGGCAGGAGTTCAGCCCCGAGGGAGCGTGAGCCCCGAGGGTCTCTGGGGGCTTGTTCACACCCTGACCGCAGCCCTACCCCCAGGGCACTGGTTTACCCAGGAAGGAGTGTTTCCAGCAAGGTCTGGCTGCTGCAGGGGGTGGTCCCAGAAATACCCCTTGAGAGCGATGGACCGGCGTGTCTTCAAGCCTTGCTTCAGCCCCATAGCGTGTCTTCCTGCGCCGAGAGCAGCGCCCCTTCAGGCCATGCTAACTCCCCGTCTGTCCTTCCTCTTCCGTTGCACAGACGCGGGCTGAAGCAGCCCCGGGTCAGGCACCCCTCGGGGCACGGACCCACAGGGGACCCTCTCTGGGCCCCCACTGTCCTGGGAAATGGGATGTCCCAGGAGTGAGCGAGAAGGAAGCCGCTGCTGTGGGGGTGCAGGCGGCACGTGTGTCATCAGGACCACTCCCTCCGTTTTTGGGCAAGCAGCTTCTGATGCTTGGAGCTGGGGGTCCAGCCAGACCCGGCGCTCAACGCCCCAGGTCACAGGCGTCACCGCCCCCCATGGGGAGGAGCAGGCCAGGGTTAACGTGGCCCCGCGCATCCCTGGCCTCTGGCTTCGGGACAGGCCAGCCCCAGGGCCTCCCAGGGCAGCGGCTACCTGGGCTCCTCCTCTGTCTGCCCACCACTTAACAAAGCTCTGTGGGCCAGGGCTGCATGGAGTGGTGATGGCTATTTCGTTTCCGAATTCTTCCCGAATAAAGAACCCACTGAGTTGGCCGTGCCTGGAGGCTGCCAGGGCAGGAGGCTCAGTGCCCGTCTCCCTCCTGCCACCCGGTTGCTGAGAGGAGAGAGCTCTGGGGGCTTGGTTTTCTTCTCCGAGGTTGCCTTCCTCCAGGGAGCAGCTGCCAAGAAGTTGCAGCCGTTCCCAATGCCCACATCCTGTGCTTGGTGTCCGAGGCCCCGAGCAGCCCATTCCTCCTCCCTCTCCTCCCCGCTCCCCCAGGCCGGCAGAGCGTCCACCGCGCAGGACCTCATCCCACCTCTTGCCTTTGCTGGGGCTATCGGTGCCCGGGCTGGGACAAACGGGGCAAGTGGGTCCTCCTGCTGCCCCCCTGTCCACACACTATCCAGGCTCCACACCCCCAGGTGGAGGGGGACACACACACGGGATGGAATAGAAATCCAGAGTCCAGCCAGCCTAAGGGGACCTTAGGTTCCAGCCCTCGATTCACAGTCAGACGACCTCCTCTGGGCGCAGGCTCGGTCCTCTGCTGCCCCTTGCCTCGCCTCGTGGGGCCTATTTTATGGCGAAAAGCGCAAGTCTTTGGGAAGCCAGAGGGACAGAAACTTGGCGAGGAGCGGTGGCAGGGGTGCAGAACTGTGTGGGCGTGCCTTCCTCTGCCCCCACCGCGGGTGGCCCCGGACAGGCCACACCCCTCCCTGAGTCCAGTGTCCTGTGACATCAGGCTAATGATACTGTTCTTTCAGGGCATCGATGAACAGCGGATCGTTTTATTACGAGGTTCAGCTGGCAGCCCACGGCAGGCGGAGGGGCCAGAGTTCTGCAGCCCAGTGCCCCGTGCTCCCCAGGATGTGAGACGCGGGGCCCACCACCCGGGAGAGGTCCCCTCCCAGGGGGCGAGACCACCCAGGGAGGGGAGGAGCAGCAGGGCAGGGCTGACCTCTCAACTTCTGGAGGTCAGGGACGCTGAGGAGGTGACCTTTGGGCTGAGAGGCAAAGATGAGGAGGGAGCGAGATCTGGGAGGCTCGCTCCAGGCTGAGGGGCAGCAGGGTGGAGGCCCCGAAGTGCGGACCAGCGGGGTATGTCCCGACCAGCGGGGCGGCGGCAGGAGACGCGGCCGGGGAGCCCCGTGCAGACGTGCGAGTGACGCAGCTGTGGGTCACGCGAGGTCGCATGGGCCACCCAGGGCCACACTGCAAACTCGGGAAGGCAAGGCTGCAGCGGGAGCCAAGCAAGTCTGAGCTGGGCCCTCGAAGCTGCCTGGATCTGACCCCAGGAAGGTGCAGCCTTGGGATGGGGGCCAGAGCAAGGAGGAGCAGAGCTCAGATCCCCAGGACGGGCAGGGCAGATGCCTCAGAAGGGCCGGCTGCACGTTAGGTCCTGGGGACTGGGTTCCAGGTGTTTGTGAGTAACATGCGGCTTGTCAGCAAGGCATGCCTCTGGGACTGGGGTCTGCTGTGCCCGGGAGAAGGCCCGGGGCCCTGTGCCCGCCACCCGCTCACTCCTCCACCCACGCATCCGTGCGTTCACCCGTGGGCTTATTCAAAGATTCATTCACACACTCATTCAATCAATCATTCGTTCACACCTCACTCACTCATTCATTCCTTTGAAAAGTTCCACGGAGAGCCAGGTCCCGAGTCAGGAACCAGATCCTATTTATGGCCACAGAGCCTCAGATCCCATCAAGGCCCTTAAAAAAATTTCCCAAGAGAGACTTGGAGCCCAGAAGGGGTCCCCTGAGGTGGTGATGCTGTTTGAACTACGTCTGCAGAAGGTCTCTTGGAGAAAAGGAAAAAGCATTCCGGGTATCGGATGCAGACCACAAAGGCACAGAGCCAGGCACTAGAGTGGCTTTCAGGGTGGGAGTCAGGGCATGGCAGCATTACAGGGTGCAGGGGTGCGGAGGAGAGGGAGGGGGAGACAGGGTGTGACAGGGCAGCTTCGTCTCCTGGGCCTGCGGAGCCGCCGAGTGTTATGGCTCCCTGACTGATGTCCGAGCTGGCCGGAGCACCTGGGATCTCACCCTCTTCTTCAGCTCCACAGCTTCTGTCTTTCCCTCCCACCCTCCCATGAGCTCCAAGGCTGGGTGCACAGCGTCCCCACAACACCCCGCCATCCGCACTCACCCTGAGTTAGGGTTTTTCCAGGCCTGAGCCCACCCATTTGCTGGAAGGAGACATCGAGGCCCAAAGCTCAGAGTTCTCCTATCAGACCTGCCCCAGCAGAGCTGTGGATGGCCCTACAGTTCGGTCATTAAATGTGTACCGAATAGGGGCTGGGCCCCTTGCGGGGCTCAGCGCCCATGGAAGCATCTAGAGGAAGAGATAGGGCTCATCGTATCCCGGGTTTAGAGTTCACACGAGCAAAGAATGCGCCGAGGGCCTCCCTCATCCATTCAGGGGGTTTGCCTTCAACACCCTCATGTTTCCTATGACCCCTTAGCGCTCCCCTCCCAGTTCAGCTGGGTCTCAGCCTGGTGTGAGCCTACCTGTAAGATCTTGGCTGAAAGTTAGGGTTGGCTAATAACTAAATATTAGCTGATCACTAAGGTGTTGGCTGAAACACCACTCAGTTAATAGATAACTAAGGTGATAGTTAATAACAATTTAGTTGTTTCTCAAATCTGCGTGTGTCCTCAGTCGTGTCTGACTCTTTGTGACCCCGTGGACTGTAGCCCACCAGGCTCCTCCATCCATGGGATTTCCCAGGCAAGAGTACTGGAGTGTATTGCCATTTCCTCCTCCGAGGCATCTTTCCGACACAGCGATCGAACCCGAGCCTCTTGAGCCTCCTGCATTGGCAGGCAGATTCTTTACCACTAGCACCGCCTGGGAAGCCTGTCTCTCAGCTGTAGTTGGGAACTAGTTGTTAATTCAAAAGTAAGATTTCTATAACTCAGTAATGTAATGGCTAAACCTAGCATAAATTCATAGAGATATTTATATATTCACGTACTTCACAGCATTATCCATTCTTCTAGATGAAACGTGTCCATTGACAGATGGCTGGATAAACAAAATGTGGTCATACGTCCAGTGGAATATTACATAGTCTTAAAAAGGAAGCAAGTTCTGACACCATGTTAGACGGGCATGGAGGACATCGTGCTAAATGAAATAAGCCAGTTATAAAAAGACAGATACTGTAGGATTCTACTTGGCCGAGGTCCCTAGAGGAGTCGAATTCACAGAGACAGAAGCAGAATGAGTAAAACTGTCGGCTTCATGTCATATGTGTCTCACCAGTCAACCCAGTTTAAAAATGGGCAAAACAAAAGATACATGATGGCCAATAAACACATGCACGCTCTTGAGCTGTGGTGCTGGAGGAGACTCTTGAGAGTCCCGTGGACTGCAAGGAGATCCAACCAGTCCATTCTAAAGGAGATCAGTCCTGGGTGTTCATTGGAAGGACTGATGCTGAAGCTGAAACTCCAATACTTTGGCCACCTGATGTGAAGAACTGACTCATTGGAAAAGACCCTGATGCTGGGACCCTGCTGAGGGCAGGAGGAGAAGGACGAGATGGTTGGATGGCATCACTGATTCAATGGACACGAGTTTGAACAAACGCTAGGAGATAATGAAGGACAGGAGGCCTGGCGTGCTGTAGTCCACTGGGTCGCAGAGTCAGACACGACTGAGCAACTGAACTGCACTGAAACATGGAAAGATTTTCAACATCACTTGTCACCGAGGAAACACAAACTAAGCCCCAGGGAGGCACCAGCACTTCTGGAACCGAAGTGGGAAGACTAACCACGCCAAGCGCTGGCGAGGAGGCGAGCGACTGGAATTCCCAAACAAGCTGGTGGGAGCATGACCCAACCCAGTCACCCGGAGATCAGGGCTCCGTTCACGGCTGAGTCGAGGAGTAAGTCTACAAGCCGAACTAGGGCTTCGTCTGGGAACAAGTTTAGGCCGTAGATGGTGACGAGGCTCAGGGCTCAGTCTGGAACCAGAACCAGAGCTCCGCCTGTGAGTGGCATCGAGGCCCAGGTCAGGAGCAGCCTCACAGCTCGGTTTCTGTCTGAGGTGGTGCTGTGACCAGGCTGTGTCAGGGACCAGGAATCCTGCGAGAGCTGGAGCAGGACTCAGCCTGTGTCTGTGCTCAGAAGCTCCTCCATGGGTGCCTGGTGAGGAGGAAGCCTGAACGCGGCTTCCAGAACCGTTGAGCTCCCTCCCTTCCTGCAGCCGACTGAAGCTGCCTCTACCCCTTCCAAACCTAGCTTCTGTCTCCGGGCACTGTCCTGAAAACTGCCCGCGTGGCCAGAGGAGCTGCCTCTGTGTCTGCTCCCAGACCCCAGCCTCCCACCTCCCTGCCAGGGAGCCTCCTGGCTCCAGGGCTATTAAGGGAGGAATCTGTGGGAAGCCCCAGGTAAACAAAGTCCAAGCGGTGGGGGGGGCTGGGGCCGGCGCCTGTCCCTCCCCCAGCTCGGTGGGCTGGCTCCGAGGAAAGCCCGGAGCATGGAGCGGGCGATGTTGACAAGAGACTTAATGAAATCCAGAGGGAGGTGCCCTGGCAGGGCCCACCTGGATGGAAGCCCAGGATGGTAATTAAATTGATTCTGGGGTTTGTCCCAACAAGTGCAGAAGCGAGAACTGAGGCCAGGGCCCACTCGCTCGGGGATCCAGGAGTTTGTCATAATTACAGGGAAAAATAAGTTTCGGAACTTATGTAACCGCACCGCTTCAGGCCCTGAAGGTTGGGCCCAAATTGCTTTCTTTTTCCAGGAAATGCACAATTTCACAGCTGCACCTGCACTCCGGGGCCACCTCTGGGGCTCCCAGGACGTGCCAGAGCACAGGGCAGGAGACTGCTTCTTGTCTCTATTTCTCAGAAGAGGCCAAACGAGGCTCGGGGGCAGAATGGTCTCGTGCAGGGCCATATGATCTGAACAGAGCACAGTCTTCTGGCCCAAGATCCCAGTAATCCTGCCCCAAAACCTCTCCGGCGGAGAGATTGTGGACAAGTGGGACACGGGGAGATTCGTTCTGCCTGAGAGAGAGGAAGGGAAGGCTCTGGAAGCGGTGCCCTCCTTGAAGGATGAATGGGGTTGGCAGCCAAGAAGGCGGAGGAGTGGACGTACCAGGCGGAGGAAACAGCTTGGGGGCTGGAAAGAGCAGAGCGCAAAGAGAGGAAGGAATGGACCCTTCGGGCTGGGGAGGGGGTTGAGGCAGGCTGAGCCCCAGAGCAGGGGAGCACGCACAGCTCCCCCCAGCTTGTCTTATTCAGCCCTGTGAGGGAGGTGACTCATTGTTCCCATTTGACAGACGAGTAAGTGGAGGCTCAGGGAATTTAGGACACACAGCCAGGAAGTGGTCTTGCTGGGGTTAGACTCCACGGCTGTAGGTCTTAAAACTGCCCCCTTAACCATGCTTCAGTACCACTATCTCTCCTGGCTTCCTGGTTCAGCTCATTCTGGGTGTCGAGGCATGAAGGTGCTCCAGGCTGGGGTGGGAAAACACAAGGAAGAAGGCAAAAAGAAGAAACTGTTTGCCAGGGGCAGGGCAGCGGCGGGGAACTGGCTGCTGACCCCAAGCCTCTGCAGGGCCCTCCCCAGGGCAAGGAAGCCCAAGAGCCTTCACGGCAAGGGAGGGCGAAGTCAGTTCCAGCTGAACTGTGTGTGGGCCAGGAACTGAGCCTCCCGTACCCGGGGGGTATGCAGGCAGAGGATGGACAAGGAAGCACGAGAAGGCGGTCTTGGATCGGGTCGCTCCCAGATCTGCCATCGGAGCTCTCAGAAGCCCCCACTGTCCTGGAAAAAGCCCTTCCCAGCCACTGGCCGTTGAGGGATGTGTCAAAGGAAGCTCTAGAGAGAGGCCAGGCCCCCTGCCACCCCCACCCCCACCAAGGGATCTGTCTGCTTCCAGAGTGTTTCCCTCTCCTCAGATGTCTCCAGCACCTCAAAAAACACTCCCTGAACAGAATCTGGAGGAAAAAGTCCTTCTAGTGTACAGAGACCTCTCTGTGGGGCCTGTCTCCCTCGAGCAGCCCAGGCGGACCTCCAGGACAAGGGACGTGGCCAGGCTTGGTCCTCTGGGCAAGGCCTCTCTTGGTTAGAGGGTTAGAGGGTCCTCGCCATCGCCCTTAATCAGGAATGAGAGTGTTTGTTTTTGGGTGAATATTTCCTGACCGCGGACAAGACCAGACAGAACTGTATGCTCCGGATTTCTGGCAGCCTGAGACCCTGTACTGAGGGCCCTGCCCACTCACCTCACCTCTTCCCGGTGGCCTAGTGCCCACCCCTGAAGCCTGAGGTCTGGCCGCCAGCTTCTATGGGAATCCTGCTTGGCAAACCTCCCTGCCTCTCCTTTTCCTGTCCTTCCAGTCTCCCTGGTCCCTCCCCTCAGATCTCATCTCCATAGCCCTTAACCTGGGTGGTTGGCATCTCGTTAGACACAGCAAGGACAAGCATCTTGGGCAGGGGAACCGCATGTGCGGTAGCCCAGAGGCATGACCACAGTGAGGGCTCCTCAGAACCAAGCTCGTGTGCTCTGTGATTGAAGCCCAAGCTAGGACTTCATGCCTCCTGACTCCTGAATACTTGCTCACGTGTCCCCTAAGAGCAAGGACCTTGCTAAGCATAAGAACATCACCACTGTTACTAGAGAAAACTAAAACGATCCACTAATTCTCCATCCAGACTCAAGTTGCCCCCGGGTATTCCACGTGCCTGGGTCTTCCCGCCTTCCTCTTTTCTTTCCCAGAACCAGGATCCTTTTATTTGTTTTATTTTATTTGGGCTGCACTGTGCAGCTCGTGGGATCTGTTTCCCGACGAGGGACTGAACCCACGCCCCCTGCATTGGAAGCACAGAGTCTCAGCCACTGGGCCGCCGGGGAGTTCCTGGAACCAAGGTCTAGAGAAGGGTTATATGGCGCACTCGACGACCAGGTCAGTCTCTTTAAGCTAGAACAGTCTCCCGACTGTTTTCCCTGACACGTGACTTTGTGAAAAGTTTATTCATCTGATTCCCTTATGAGATTGAGGTTTGTCACACGTTATTGTTGCTGTTCAAGTCAAGTGGGCCTTAGGAAGCATCACTGTGAACAAAGCTAGTGGAGGTGATGGAATTCCAGTTGAGCTGTTTCAAATCCTGAAAGATGATGCTGTGAAAGTGCTGCACTCAACATGCCAGCAAATATGGAAAACTCAGCAGTGGCCACAGGACCTGAAAAGGTCAGTTTTTATTCTAATCCCAAAGAAGGGCAATGCCAAAGAGTGTTCAAAATACCACACAATTGCACTCATCTCACACGCTAGCAAAGTAATGCTCAACATTCTCCATGCGAGGCTTCAACAGTACATGAACCGTGAACTTCCAGATGTTCAAGCTGGATTTAGAAAAGGCAGAGGAACCAGAGATCAAACTGCCAACATCCGCTGGTGGTGAGGAGACAGAAGGGCAGGGGTGACCAGCTCCCCAAGGCCCAGAGCACAAGGACCTGGGCTTCGTCCTGGAGCAACGGGGAGCCCCAGACGTTGAGCAGGGGACGCGCCGTGTCAGAAATGTGTCCCAGAAAGCTCCCAACAGATTGGACAGGTGAAACCATGGAAGCTGGGAGACTGCAGGGGTGGGGAGCGTGAAACTGGACTCAGAGTCCAGCGCAAGCAGGGTCCAGAGAAAGGGGCCGGACAAGCAGTCCCGAACAGGGAAGGGAGGGCCGGGTGATGAACTGGTGCCGAGCCTGACATGGGGACACTGGGGCCCCGAGTTCACAGAAAGGAGAGCTGAGGCTTAGAAGGAAGTGACTTGGCCATGATCACTTGTCTAGGGAGTGATGGAGCCAGCACAGTGGACCCAGGCTCAGCAGCATCTCTCTCCCCTGCATCCCCCTTTGCTAAGGTCACCAGCTTGGTCTTGTGACTTGTGAGATGATTCACTCGCCCTAGCCAGGCCCCGGAGACCTCGGTGGCCTCAGCCTGCAGCGACCTGAAGCAGGGTTTCAGTTCCCGGCCAGAGGCTGAGGCTGGGCAGTGGCAGGGAACGCGTCGAATCCTGGCCCCTAGACCCCCGGGAACCAGTGGCCAGTGACGAGGCCCTAGCTTGTCACCTGTGTGGAAGTGAGTTTCCACACAGAGACGGAAAGTAGGGAGGCAAGTCCAGCGTTTATTAGGAGGAAAAGTGTGCGTGTGGATAGTCGCAGGGGCAGGCTCAGAGAGAATCACGCCCTGGTGATGGCTTGGATCACTTTTCTGGGGCATTTCTTCCGGGTTTCCTTCGGGCAGTCACCTTACTTCACCTGGTTCGGAGTCCATGTTTGGTCCGTCTCAGCGTCCTCCTGCGTGCATGTGCCCATCTCTGAGCCCAGATGGATTCTAGCGAGAAGGCCGATGGGGACGTTGGCATCACTTACTGTGAGGCGATACCCCCACTCTTTTGACCTCCAAGGGGTCTTTCTGTGCATGCATAGTTAGGAAGCTCTCCTTGACCTTGGGAATAAGGAATATGTAGTATTTTCTCTCTCATCTGGGCAGGGCTCAGCTCCTTTCTCGCTCCTGCTAGTTTGGCTGCCCAGCCTGGGACCCATCTATCTTCTGCCTCACTGGTGAACTCCTATTCATCCCTTGATGCCCAGCTGAAAGCGGGGTGATGCCACCTCCTCAGGGAAGCCCTCTCAGTCTCTGTCTTCTCCAAACTCTGGGGAGATTGCTTGTTAGTCCGCCCCACTACCTGGGATGGCCTGGGTGTCATCTGTCTCCCCGGCACCCAGACCAAGGCCAGGTATACAGTAGGCGCTCCATAACGGTTGATGAGAGAGAGAGAGTGGATGAACAAACAGTAAGTGGGTGAGAGGATAAAGGAAGGGCTTTTTAAATATTTTTATTGCAGTGTAGTTGCTTTACGATGCTGTGTTAGCTTCTGCTGCACAGCAAAGTGAGTATACACGGATTCTTTTTTAAATTTTTTCCCATGTAGGTCATTACAGAATACTGAGAAGAGTTCCTTACGCTGTACGGTGGATCTTTATGTAGAATCTAAAAATACGGTACAAATGAACTTATTTACAAAATAGAAATGGAGTTACAAGTATAGCAAGCAAGCTTATGATTACTGGGGGGGAAAGCGAGGGATAAATGGGAGATTGGGACTGACACAGACACACTGCTGTACGTCTACAGACAGCTAATCGAAGCCGGGCTTTGACGTTAGACAGGCCCAGTCCAGGGTCTGGCTGGCCCGTGGCCCTGGGCCTGCAAACCCCCAGACCTCAGCCTCCTCTCTGCGGAGTCGCCTCTGTGTGCAGCCACCCTGACGGCGGCCGGCTCAGGGAGCCCTCTGTGCTCCACGGAGCTGGCCAGCCTGGGCTCAGCCCTCGCCTCTGCCACTTACCGTGCGGGGCTGTGGGCAAGGGGCTTGCTTGGCTGCTCCGCGCCTCGGTTTCCCCATCTGCAAACTGGAGCCTAAGGACGCTCACGTCATAAGGTTGCTCTGAGGAGCGGATGAGGCAAGGCACGTAACGTGCTCACAACAGAACATGGCGAGCAGAGCGACAGACAGGCTTGCTGCGTCTGTCACCGGCGGCGCACCGAGGCACGCGGGCAGGGGCTGCCCTCCCAGCCCCCTCCTCCATCCTGTGGCCCAGGAGGGGCGTGGCAGGGGTGCACAGGGCAGAGGGCGCAGGCCTGCTCTGAGGAAACTTCCGTGGTCCAGCACGGCAGGATCCGCTGATTCCAGACAGAAAGCCCCCGGAGCCCCCGGATTCACCGCGCACGCCAGCGACACTGGCCTTCGCTGCAGAATCCTCGGGGAGGAAGACATCAAGCTTGCCTGGCTGTGCCGGGACTTCAGCGTAACGGTTCCAGCCTCCGAGCTCGGTTCCAGAAGTCCCTTTTTGACATGCTCCTTTGAAATCCCAAATCAGAGTGTCCCCTTCTACTCGGCAAGGTCGATGTTGCTGTGAGCAGGATGAATTTAGGTGCCTTTTTTTTTTTTTTCTTTTGAGCTCTAAGTTCCAGGCAATGCATCCAAATCGTATGCTTTAATCCCTTCAGGTCCGTGACAAGAGTGTCCCTCCCGAAAGAGTGAGGAGACTGAGGCTCAGAGCAGTTGTCAGATGCGCCCAGGGTCACCCAGCACACAAGCAGAGTCAGGAGTGGAGCCCGCACATGTGTGACCCCAAAGGCAATTCTCTTCACGGCTGTTAGCGCCAGCCGCCTGTTGGGATCAGGTGAGGAAGTTTGACGATGCTGCTTCTGGCTTGTGGCCTGGGTGTCAGTTGTTGCTGTTGGGTTTTCTGGTTTTTTTTTTTTTTTGGCTGTGCAGGGTCTTAATGGTAACATGCAGGATCTGCAGTCTTAGTTGCGGCATGTGGGGTCTAGTTCCCTGACCAGGGGTAGAAGCTGGGTACCCCTACCCTGGGAACACGGAGTCTTAGCCACCAGGTCGGCAGGGATGTCCCCGGGCGTTAGTTTTTATAAGGCTCCCACTCCAGTACTCTTGCCTGGAAAATCCCATGGATGGAGGAGCCTGGTGGGCTGCAGTCCGTGGGGTCGCTAAGGGTCGGACGTGACTGAGTGACTTCACTTTCACTTTTCACTTTCACGCATTGGAGAAGGAAATGGCAACCCACTCCAGTGTTCTTGCCTGGAGAATCCCAGGGACGGGGGAGCCTGGTGGGCTTCCGTCTATGGGGTCACACAGAGTCGGACACGACTGAAGTGACTTAGCAGCAGCAGCAGCCGGTAGATCAGCCAGGCAGCCAGGTTGGCAGGACAGGTCCAGAGGATGGACGCACATCCCCAGGGAGAGACGGAGCCCGTGAGACGGTAACCTGCAGCCCCCAAAGCCCCCCAGGAAAAAGGTCATTATTCAAGCCCAGGCACCAGGCTGAGGACTTCCGGAAAGCCGCACCTCCATCCGGAGGCAGCATGGAGGCAGCAGGGGCTGGGGCAGAGCTTCTTCCAGGAGCCGCTCCTGGGCTGGAGGCCTGGCCACGACCCCCAGGCCTGCCTTGGGCCCCTTGCCCTGTCACAGCTCAGCACAGGCCTGACTCGGACTCGCTGACCTCTTATTCCTCTGTGAGCAGTGGGAGGATTTCTTCAGACAAAATCTGAAGAATTTGGCTTGAGTGGACTTTGACTCAGGCCCATTCCTTCTGACATTCCAATGAGATGTCTCTGACCCTGCAGCCTCCTGCCCAAAGCTCCTCTGAAATCTGCAAATGCCGGACCTGGTGGCTCATCCCTGAGGCAGGTGGATTCCACAGCCTCCAGGAAGACGCCGACATCCAGTCCTGCTTCTGCGGTTTCCCAACTGAGAGGCCTTGGGATG
This sequence comes from Moschus berezovskii, assembly GCF_049115385.1. NCBI lineage: Eukaryota > Metazoa > Chordata > Mammalia > Artiodactyla > Moschidae > Moschus > Moschus berezovskii. The sequence continues at coordinate 2,842,286 of NC_142483.1, forward strand.
GTGGCTTACCTTACCTGCGAGTCTCAGTTTCCTCATCTATAAAATGGGCACCTACTTCACATTTGTAGAAGATTACAAGAGAGGTTGCCACGCTCTCCGCCAGTGTCTGGCGTGCAGGAGGCCCTTGGTAAGGACCGTTGTTGTTCTCGTCAGCTTGATGGTGATAGGGGCGCCTGGACTGCAGGCCCCTGGGATTCACACCCCACGTGGCCTGCAGCTCAGACCCCATCATGGTCCTGCTGTCAGAGACTGACCCCAGGCGGTCGTCGTCCTGTAGGTCAGAGGCTGGTTACCCCAGTGCACTGCCCTCCCCTCCCCTGCAGCCGTCACAGCAGCTCCAGTATTACAGCGAGCCTGGCCGAGAGACCCACTGGGTACCACCCCCCAGCCAAAGCTCTCACTCCATCCCCACTGCCACCGCCCTAGTCCAGGCCCCCAGGGGGTCTCATTCCCCCCGCCTGCAGGCTCAGCCCCTTGAGTGTGACGCCCAGCTGGCTGAAGTTTCAAAGCACTGTCATCTGTTACCCTCCTCCCAGCTGCCCAGGCCCTCCAGCTCAGCCGGCCTCCAGCGTCCTCCCGGGCCCTGGCCATAGGCTCTCCATCACCTCCGGCCCCCGCGGTGTGCCCCCGCCCCCCCGCCCTGCATCTTCGGCACTGCCTGGGTGTGCCAAGCTCTCTCCCGCCTCGGAGACTTTGCACGTGCTGTTCCCCTTTCCTGCTGGATACCCTTTCCCCATCCTGCCTGCCGGTCAACTCCAGGTCATCCTTCGGCTCAACTGGCAGGAGCCTTTGAGCTTCCCCACACGGGTCTCCACAGATGACCTGGGCTTCCTGACAGCTCGGCTGCTGGGTTCCAAGAGCAAGTATCCCAGAGGAACCAGTGGTGCCTTGCCACTATGCCCTGCCCTGGAAGCCGCTCAGCATTGTTCTATCTTTGCACAGACTCAAGGGAAGAGAACTCGTGGAGTTTACTCCTCAAAACAAGGAGTGTCAGGGTCGTGTCATAAGACCAGCACATGCAAGGGAAGGTGCTATAGCTATTCTTGGAAAACCAAAAGCAAGAAACGGGCAAAGGAAAATGACAGAGGTCAGCGCCTAACTGGGGCTACGACCTCACTGACTTACAGCTGCAACTCCAGTAGGCAGCGTGGCTCTGACTCGGTCAGGAAAGCTTGGCGGCGTGAGTCTGGTCAGCAAAGCGCCTGAGGAGCCGGGGAAGCTTTCTGTCCGTCCTGGAGATATCCCCAGTTCAAAGCTGTAGGTGTTAGTCACCTGGGAACTCTCCCTGCAGGGCTGGAAAGGAGGAGGAGCCACAAGTGATTTCGCACTGGCTTGGGCAGGGAGGGGGGTCATGCTTCCAGTACACCTGGCCCACTGGGGGTCACGTCCTCTGAGGGTCGTCGGGAGAAAGGGCTCTGCCTGGTACCCAAGGCCTGGAGTGTTCTGGGGGTCGTCCCATGCACAGCCTCCTTACAGAGGCGACGGAAGGAAATTGCGGGCGGGGCGGGAGGCGCTGGCATGAGCAGAGCCAACATCAGATTCCCTGTTTCTTCACTCTGGGTTCTCGTTCCTCTTTCCTTTTGTCAGCTGGGCCCAAATAAGTCAGATGTCCAGAACGCGAGGACTCTCAGGCCCCACGGTGTGGCCGCTGGCGCGCTGTTCCAGCCGTCACAGCTGTTGCTCCGCCACCCTTGAGCCGCACCGCGTGGGTCTCCGGGCCTCCAGCGCTGATGCGTCTCGTTGGCCATCGCAGGTGAAGACTTGTGACCCAGAGCACAGACAAAAGTGCTTCATGAAGAAAGTCTGACGGGCTGGACGGTTAGCCCCGGTGCTTGATGGTAATGGAACTCCATCCGAAGAGGAGAGCAAGTGTGAGCGAACCTTTCGCTGAGCATTCACTGAGCGCCTCCTGTGTACCAGGGCCTGGCTGAGCATTTACTGAGCGCCTCCTGTGTGCCAGGGTCCAGCTGAGCATTTACTGAGCGCCTCCTGTGTGCCAGGGCCCAGGAAGCACCGTGGACACGCTGATGCCCTTGAGGGCCCACTATCTGGACTGTTCCAGAAATGGCAGGTGAGGTCTAAGCAGAGGAAGATGAAGGGAACTGGCCAGGTGGGAGGGGGACGGTTGCTTTCCTGACAGAGGGAACCGCGCAGCTGAGGGCCCAGGGGCCAGAGGCAAGAGGGACTTCAGGAGTGGCGTCTGAGCACCGAGGGGAGGCTGGCCTTGTTCCGTCGCTCAGTCGTGTCCGACTCTGTGACCCCGTGGACCGCAGCGCGCCAGGCCTCCCTGTCCATCACAACTCCCAGAGCCTGCTCAGACTCGTGTCCACTGAGCTGCTGATGCCCTCCAACCATCGCATCCTCTGTCGTCCCCTTCTCCTCCTGCCCTCAGTCTTTCCCAGCCTCAGGGTCTTTCCCAGTGAGTTGGCTCTTTGCATCAGGTGGACGAAGTATTGGGGCTTCTTCAGCTTCAGCATCAGTCCTGCCAGTGAATATTCAGGACTGATTTCCTCTAGGATTGACTGGTTGGATCTCCTTGCTGTCCAGGGCACTCTCAAGAGTCTCCTCCAAACCACAGTTCAAAACCTACCAGCCATGATTCCCACTCATCAAGACTGACTCCTGAATGAGGTTGGGAAGTCATCCAGGCTCACGCAGGGATGGGGGCCACTATGTGGGGCGTCTGCCACATGCCTGGTGCTAGCTGTTTGCTTTTCTCCTTATGTATTATAATTTTCAAATTAATTATGTAATTAAGTTCCACCGTTCTTGAGATCTAATTGACGTATGCTGGTTGTTTTTCAAACTCTCTGATTTCAGAATTCCCATTTCACAGATAAGGAAACTGAGCCCCTGAGAGGCAGAGACCGGCCCAGAATTTCCTGGTCGGGAAGCTGAGCCCCGGGTTCAGACACAGCTGTCACTCATTCCATCACCACTGCCCCTCCCGCCCCCCCCGCTAGACACCGCCCTCCCCACCCTGAGCAGGACTCACCCACCACACCTGGGCCCCCTGGCCATGCCAGGCTCTACATTCCAGCAGGCTGGTGGAGACAGGTGTGGGCAGAGCACACCTGCAGGCCGAGAGCCCCACCTGCCAGCCCCCAGGCCCTCATCAGGCAGGGAGCGTGGAGGGGTGCGTGTGACGACCTCGAGAGCCAGGCACGAGCTGGGGGCCGGCCCCCGCCTGGCCCCAGGGCTTCCCGCCCTGCCAAGACGGTGCTGTCAGTCTCCGCCCTCCTCTGACGCACCTACAGGTTTAGGGCCAAGGCTTATTAAGGAAAAGGTAGGAATACGTGCAGCGGACACAGCGCGGTCAGTGCCCGGAGGTGACACCAACCTCCGGGAGGTGGGGCTGGCTGCCGTCAGCTGAGCCGCCGTCTCTGCCAATGGGGACTCTTCCATGCGATTAGAAGGTTTGCATGTGTCTGTCTGTCCCAGTGTCCTGTCACCTGGGAGGACAGAGAGACTCATGATTCCACGGGGGCGGGGCTGCAGACCTGACATCCTGGGCTTGGCCACTAACCTCTGCAGGGCCTGGAGGCAGTGACTTTGCCTCTCTGGGCCCCTTTCCAGGGAAAGAGGAGGGAGAATCGTGTTCAGCTCATAAAGCTTGTGAGTGTGCTGGGAGCGCTGCCTGAGAAGCGTTTACCCCGCAGGCACCCAGGACGACGAGCCATGCTGCTGCTAGTACTATTGAAAGTGAAAGCATTAGTCACTCAGCAGTGTCCGACTCTGCGACCCCTTGGACTGCAGCCCACCAGGCCCCTCTGTCCATGGGATTCTCCAGGCAAGAATACTGGAGTGGGTTGTCATGCCTTCCTCCAGGGGATCTTCCTGACCCAGGGTTTGAACCCACGTCTCCTGCGTTGCAGGCAGATTCTTTCCTGTCTGAGCCACCAGGGAAGCCCAGCAGTGCTAAGAGTATTTCATCATCGTCATCATCATTCACCCCTGAGTCTTCAAGATTCACGCAGACCTGAGCAGGCACCCCGTAATTCTGTGCAGAGACATAGTGATGGCCAACCTCTTTGAGGTGGAACCGGGGGCTGGGGCCCGAAGAGGGTGAGGAAGCCGGGCATGAGCCCGAGTCAGGCCCCACCTTGCTGTGTGACCTTGGCAAGCCCAGCGCCCTCTCTGGGCCTTCGTCTCCCCCTTGTTCACGGGCAGATGTGCTCTGCGGCTCTGTGACTAGACTTGTTAAGGGCATTGCTGTGGGCCCAGCCCAAGGCCAGGTGCTTGGTGAGGACTTGATATCGGATGTGGAGGGGGCTTGAGACCCCTGGGCCTCCCAGCCCCTTGGAGAGGTGCCGGTTTTCTGAGAAGGAGGGGTGGGTCTTGCTGGTTATTTGGTGCCCCCGTGTGCACCCTTCCACCCCCAGCAGCCTGAGGCCCCTGCTCTTCCCCTGCTTTGCGAAGCTCCAGGCTTTTGGGGCCAAGCCGACCCTTCCTCTTCCTTTCACGCTCAGGTCAGCGCCACCTCCTCCAGGAAGCCTTCCTTGATTCAAGACTGAGTTAGTTGCCTTCCTGGGCCAACCTCAGGGCCTCCTCTCATGAGATGACACCCTACCCTGACGGGGCAACCTAAGCAACAAGAAACCAACTTGTTGGCAAGTAGCCAACTCCTCTGAGTCTCTGTTTGGTCAACTGTTATGTGGGGACGCTCAGTGCCATCTCAAAGATGAAAACAAGCATGGATCCAGAACCAAGCACAGCCCTCGAGGAGGCTCTCAGTGTGCGAGAGCCCTTCCCTTCGCTGATCTAATGCTTTCCGGCCTTCAGACCTCACTGAGGCCTGGCGCAGGGCGGGGCGTCCTGGACACCTTTGCACTGGCTGCCCTGTCCTTCCAGCAAACTGAATGCAGGTCTCTGCTCAGAGCTCTGCCAGGTAACAGAGTCTAGAGGAAATCATCAGCGCAAAACTGTTCCGTTTTGATTGCGTCTGTTTCTGGTACCTTCTGTTCATAGCAGCCGTTTCTCAGATGTGACGTGGCTTTTCCGTTCTAAATACGCTGACCTCGGCTATAGCGTCCAGCAGTAGAGGGTTTGAGCTCAGAAGCCCTGGGCCCTTGGTCCTGGTTCAAATCCCAGCTCTGCCCCTCCGTTGCCCTGCCTTCAGGACCCCTGTCAGGCCTGGGGGCTGTTATGAAGGTTGATGCGTGTGCACTGCCCGGAGCCCGGCCCAGGGTGCGTTCAGGGTTACCTCTTGCTGTGGAGACGGTTTATAAAGGGACTTGACGCAGAGCTGCTTGGGGCTCAGCCTGGAGGCTGCAACCCTCACACCCAGCCTGCCTCCCTCCGCGGGGCCTGCTGCCGCCTGCCCGCCTCCCTGGTGAGCCCCCCGGCTGCACGGAGTTTAATCTTTCTGCTGGTAAACATGCGCTTACGTTTCCCAGGCTTTGTCCTGTTACTTGGAGCCGTTCCCAGGCCCTGCGCGCTCCTCCCACCCTGAGTCCCAAGCCCCCTGGCTCCCTCTGTCCCTCACCCACGCCTCGGTTTCCTCATCTGTAAGGTGGGGGGGCGGGCAAGAGACCAGCTGTCACCCCAGAAACGGGCCTCACGCGGTGCTGGCCGATGGTGCAAACCCTTGATGGCGGGCGCCCAGAAGATGCTGCTGAGCCCCGCACCCTCCTTGCTCACTCCCCCTGCCCCCACCTGGGACCCTCCCCCAGAACCCCTCCCGCTCTCTGCTGTGCCCCCACCCCCCGGGTCTGACATCCCACAGTGTGGAACGCGAGGCTTCACCCCCATCTGGTGGGTGGGCTGGGGTCAGGAAGGCTGGCAGAGGCAGGCCAGACTGGGGGCTAGCTGCTCACGTGCCTCCGCCTGCCTCGGTTTCTGCATCTGTAAAATGGGACCAGTAGCGCTTGCCCCTCTTGCCACTGTCCTCGCGGGGCCCAGCGCACGCTCGTGCTCCCAAGGTGATGACACTGGCATCCCCATCGGTGAGAAACGGGCGGCGGCCCTGCCTTTCACATGCGCTTCCTGGCACCGTGGTGGCTCTCAGCGGGGATGGAAAACCCAGCGCCTCCATCACTGACTGCAGGCAGCTACTTGGGTGGGGCGGCCGGGCGCCTCTTGTGTCTTGTCACCTGCCTCCACCGAGGCTGGGACGCGGGAGCACGGCTTCCAGCCCCACCTCTGAGCGTCTCCTCGCCACCCCCCGCCCCACCCCCGGTGCCCTGGCCTGTGGCCCGCCCCAGACCTGCTCCAGCCAGGCCTCCAGCCCAGGCCTCCTGGGCCAGCCCCGGCCCGTCACCTGCTGAGTTCTCCCTACTCCCGCCCCAGCACCTCGGGCTGTCTGGATGGGGCCGGGGGCCGGGGTCAGCCGGGCCTGGGGTGGACCCCATCTCCACCACCCACACGTTGCCCGGCCTTGGCCAAGCCGCCTGTCTTCTCATAGCCTCGGGCTCCCCCCCGGAAAAACAGGGTCGTGATGGAGATCAAGGAAGCATGACTTACGGAGCGATCCCCAGGCACCCAGCCAGCATTTCGCCCGCATGATCTTGTTTCCCCTTCCCGACAGCGCCGTGACGTGGGCAACGCCTAGTGTTCATGGGCGATGGCATTGCCAAGCACAGTGCCCAGCGCGTGAACTCATTTAATCCTCGGGACAATGCCGTGCGCGAGGGGCTGGCGTCATCCTGGTCACGCATCAGGGGGCTGAGGCAGGGCGGCGGACTGACAGTTCCGGGCGGGCGGGCTCCAGAACACACGCCCTGGGCCCACGTGGGTGACACGACCTCTCAGGAGACCAACAGAGGGGGAGCGACTTGTCCACACAGCTGGGACACAGCAGAATGGAGCTCAAGGTTGGGACAGTCCAAACCCTACGCCCATGAAGCCAGGCCCCTGGCTGAGCCTCTGCAGAGGGACTGACAGGGAGCCCCACTGACTGAGGGGATCACTCCCCAGGGATCTGCAGGCTCCTCGTGAGGGCCCTGAGCCGTCCTGCTTGGGGAGGAAGGGAGCTGTGAACAGGAGCCACCGCTGACCCACCAGGGAGCTTCTTAACCATAGAGACTTGGATTCATTCACCCATCCGCTTACCTACCCGCTCATGCTTCCACCCATCCACACACACAGCCCATCCACCTGTCCACACACACAGCCCATCCACACACACACACAGCCCATCCACACACACACCCCATCCACACACACAGCCCATCCACACACACAGCCCATCCACCCGTCCACACACACAGCCCATCCACACACACAGCCCATCCACCTGTCCACACACACAGCCCATCCACACACACACACAGCCCATCCACACACACACCCCATCCACACACACAGCCCATCCACACACACAGCCCATCCACCTGTCCACACACACAGCCCATCCACACACACACACAGCCCATCCACACACACAGCCCATCCACCCATCCACACACACAGCCCATCCACACACACACACACAGCCCATCCACACACACACACACAGCCCATCCACACACACAGCCCATCCACCTGTCCACACACACAGCCCATCCACACACACACACAGCCCATCCACCCATCCACACACACACAGCCCATCCACCCATCCACACACACAGCCCATCCACCTGTCCACACACACAGCCCATCCACACACACACACAGCCCATCCACACACACACACAGCCCATCCACCCATCCACACACACACAGCCCATCCACCCATCCACACACACACAGCCCATCCACCTGTCCACACACACAGCCCATCCACACACACACACAGCCCATCCACACACACAGCCCATCCACCCATCCACACACACACAGCCCATCCACACACACACCCCATCCACCACACACACCCCATCCACCCGTCCACACACAGAGCCCATCCACACACACACACACAGCCCATCCACACACACACACAGCCCATCCACACACACACCCCATCCACACACACAGCCCATCCACACACACACACAGCCCATCCACCTGTCCACACACACAGCCCATCCACACACACACACAGCCCATCCACACACACAGCCCATCCACACACACAGCCCATCCACCCATCCACACACACACCCCATCCACACACACACAGCCCATCCACACACACACACACAGCCCATCCACACACACACACAGCCCATCCACACACACACACACAGCCCATCCACACACACACACAGCCCATCCACACACACACACACAGCCCATCCACACACACACACAGCCCATCCACACACACAGCCCATCCACCCATCCACACACACAGCCCATCCACCTGTCCACACACACAGCCCATCCACACACACACACAGCCCATCCACACACACACACAGCCCATCCACCCATCCACACACACACAGCCCATCCACCCATCCACACACACAGCCCATCCACCTGTCCACACACACAGCCCATCCACACACACACACAGCCCATCCACACACACACACAGCCCATCCACCCATCCACACACACACAGCCCATCCACCCATCCACACACACACAGCCCATCCACCTGTCCACACACACAGCCCATCCACACACACACACAGCCCATCCACACACACAGCCCATCCACCCATCCACACACACACAGCCCATCCACACACACACCCCATCCACCACACACACCCCATCCACCCGTCCACACACAGAGCCCATCCACACACACACACACAGCCCATCCACACACACACACAGCCCATCCACACACACACCCCATCCACACACACAGCCCATCCACACACACACACAGCCCATCCACCTGTCCACACACACAGCCCATCCACACACACACACAGCCCATCCACACACACAGCCCATCCACACACACAGCCCATCCACCCATCCACACACACACCCCATCCACACACACACAGCCCATCCACACACACACACACAGCCCATCCACACACACACACAGCCCATCCACACACACACACACAGCCCATCCACACACACACACAGCCCATCCACACACACACACACAGCCCATCCACACACACACACAGCCCATCCACACACACAGCCCATCCACCCATCCACACACACAGCCCATCCACCTGTCCACACACACAGCCCATCCACACACACACACAGCCCATCCACACACACAGCCCATCCACACACACAGCCCATCCACACACACAGCCCATCCACCTGTCCACACACACAGCCCATCCACACACACACACAGCCCATCCACACACACAGCCCATCCACCCATCCACACACACAGCCCATCCACACACACACACACAGCCCATCCACACACACACACACAGCCCATCCACACACACAGCCCATCCACCTGTCCACACACACAGCCCATCCACACACACACACAGCCCATCCACCCATCCACACACACACAGCCCATCCACCCATCCACACACACAGCCCATCCACCTGTCCACACACACAGCCCATCCACACACACACACAGCCCATCCACACACACACACAGCCCATCCACCCATCCACACACACACAGCCCATCCACCCATCCACACACACACAGCCCATCCACCTGTCCACACACACAGCCCATCCACACACACACACAGCCCATCCACACACACAGCCCATCCACCCATCCACACACACACAGCCCATCCACACACACACCCCATCCACCACACACACCCCATCCACCCGTCCACACACAGAGCCCATCCACACACACACACACAGCCCATCCACACACACACACAGCCCATCCACACACACACCCCATCCACACACACAGCCCATCCACACACACACACAGCCCATCCACCTGTCCACACACACAGCCCATCCACACACACACACAGCCCATCCACACACACAGCCCATCCACACACACAGCCCATCCACCCATCCACACACACACCCCATCCACACACACACAGCCCATCCACACACACACACACAGCCCATCCACACACACACACAGCCCATCCACACACACACACACAGCCCATCCACACACACACACAGCCCATCCACACACACACACACAGCCCATCCACACACACACACAGCCCATCCACACACACAGCCCATCCACCCATCCACACACACAGCCCATCCACCTGTCCACACACACAGCCCATCCACACACACACACAGCCCATCCACACACACACACAGCCCATCCACCCATCCACACACACACAGCCCATCCACCCATCCACACACACAGCCCATCCACCTGTCCACACACACAGCCCATCCACACACACACACAGCCCATCCACACACACACACAGCCCATCCACCCATCCACACACACACAGCCCATCCACCCATCCACACACACACAGCCCATCCACCTGTCCACACACACAGCCCATCCACACACACACACAGCCCATCCACACACACAGCCCATCCACCCATCCACACACACACAGCCCATCCACACACACACCCCATCCACCACACACACCCCATCCACCCGTCCACACACAGAGCCCATCCACACACACACACACAGCCCATCCACACACACACACAGCCCATCCACACACACACCCCATCCACACACACAGCCCATCCACACACACACACAGCCCATCCACCTGTCCACACACACAGCCCATCCACACACACACACAGCCCATCCACACACACAGCCCATCCACACACACAGCCCATCCACCCATCCACACACACACCCCATCCACACACACACAGCCCATCCACACACACACACACAGCCCATCCACACACACACACAGCCCATCCACACACACACACACAGCCCATCCACACACACACACAGCCCATCCACACACACACACACAGCCCATCCACACACACACACAGCCCATCCACACACACACCCCATCCACACACACAGCCCATCCACACACACAGCCCATCCACCCGTCCACACACACAGCCCATCCACACACACAGCCCATCCACCTGTCCACACACACAGCCCATCCACACACACACACAGCCCATCCACACACACACCCCATCCACACACACAGCCCATCCACACACACAGCCCATCCACCTGTCCACACACACAGCCCATCCACACACACACACAGCCCATCCACACACACAGCCCATCCACCCATCCACACACACAGCCCATCCACACACACACACACAGCCCATCCACACACACACACACAGCCCATCCACACACACAGCCCATCCACCTGTCCACACACACAGCCCATCCACACACACACACAGCCCATCCACCCATCCACACACACACAGCCCATCCACCCATCCACACACACAGCCCATCCACCTGTCCACACACACAGCCCATCCACACACACACACAGCCCATCCACACACACACACAGCCCATCCACCCATCCACACACACACAGCCCATCCACCCATCCACACACACACAGCCCATCCACCTGTCCACACACACAGCCCATCCACACACACACACAGCCCATCCACACACACAGCCCATCCACCCATCCACACACACACAGCCCATCCACACACACACCCCATCCACCACACACACCCCATCCACCCGTCCACACACAGAGCCCATCCACACACACACACACAGCCCATCCACACACACACACAGCCCATCCACACACACACCCCATCCACACACACAGCCCATCCACACACACACACAGCCCATCCACCTGTCCACACACACAGCCCATCCACACACACACACAGCCCATCCACACACACAGCCCATCCACACACACAGCCCATCCACCCATCCACACACACACCCCATCCACACACACACAGCCCATCCACACACACACACACAGCCCATCCACACACACACACAGCCCATCCACACACACACACACAGCCCATCCACACACACACACAGCCCATCCACACACACACACACAGCCCATCCACACACACACACAGCCCATCCACACACACAGCCCATCCACCCATCCACACACACAGCCCATCCACCTGTCCACACACACAGCCCATCCACACACACACACAGCCCATCCACACACACACACAGCCCATCCACCCATCCACACACACACAGCCCATCCACCCATCCACACACACAGCCCATCCACCTGTCCACACACACAGCCCATCCACACACACACACAGCCCATCCACACACACACACAGCCCATCCACCCATCCACACACACACAGCCCATCCACCCATCCACACACACACAGCCCATCCACCTGTCCACACACACAGCCCATCCACACACACACACAGCCCATCCACACACACAGCCCATCCACCCATCCACACACACACAGCCCATCCACACACACACCCCATCCACCACACACACCCCATCCACCCGTCCACACACAGAGCCCATCCACACACACACACACAGCCCATCCACACACACACACAGCCCATCCACACACACACCCCATCCACACACACAGCCCATCCACACACACACACAGCCCATCCACCTGTCCACACACACAGCCCATCCACACACACACACAGCCCATCCACACACACAGCCCATCCACACACACAGCCCATCCACCCATCCACACACACACCCCATCCACACACACACAGCCCATCCACACACACACACACAGCCCATCCACACACACACACAGCCCATCCACACACACACACACAGCCCATCCACACACACACACAGCCCATCCACACACACACACACAGCCCATCCACACACACACACAGCCCATCCACACACACAGCCCATCCACCCATCCACACACACAGCCCATCCACCTGTCCACACACACAGCCCATCCACACACACACACAGCCCATCCACACACACAGCCCATCCACACACACAGCCCATCCACACACACAGCCCATCCACCTGTCCACACACACAGCCCATCCACACACACACACAGCCCATCCACACACACAGCCCATCCACCCATCCACACACACAGCCCATCCACACACACACACACAGCCCATCCACACACACACACACAGCCCATCCACACACACAGCCCATCCACCTGTCCACACACACAGCCCATCCACACACACACACAGCCCATCCACCCATCCACACACACACAGCCCATCCACCCATCCACACACACAGCCCATCCACCTGTCCACACACACAGCCCATCCACACACACACACAGCCCATCCACACACACACACAGCCCATCCACCCATCCACACACACACAGCCCATCCACCCATCCACACACACACAGCCCATCCACCTGTCCACACACACAGCCCATCCACACACACACACAGCCCATCCACACACACAGCCCATCCACCCATCCACACACACACAGCCCATCCACACACACACCCCATCCACCACACACACCCCATCCACCCGTCCACACACAGAGCCCATCCACACACACACACACAGCCCATCCACACACACACACAGCCCATCCACACACACACCCCATCCACACACACAGCCCATCCACACACACACACAGCCCATCCACCTGTCCACACACACAGCCCATCCACACACACACACAGCCCATCCACACACACAGCCCATCCACACACACAGCCCATCCACCCATCCACACACACACCCCATCCACACACACACAGCCCATCCACACACACACACACAGCCCATCCACACACACACACAGCCCATCCACACACACACACACAGCCCATCCACACACACACACAGCCCATCCACACACACACACACAGCCCATCCACACACACACACAGCCCATCCACACACACAGCCCATCCACCCATCCACACACACAGCCCATCCACCTGTCCACACACACAGCCCATCCACACACACACACAGCCCATCCACACACACAGCCCATCCACACACACAGCCCATCCACACACACAGCCCATCCACCTGTCCACACACACAGCCCATCCACACACACACACAGCCCATCCACACACACAGCCCATCCACCCATCCACACACACAGCCCATCCACACACACACACACAGCCCATCCACACACACACACACAGCCCATCCACACACACAGCCCATCCACCTGTCCACACACACAGCCCATCCACACACACACACAGCCCATCCACCCATCCACACACACACAGCCCATCCACCCATCCACACACACAGCCCATCCACCTGTCCACACACACAGCCCATCCACACACACACACAGCCCATCCACACACACACACAGCCCATCCACCCATCCACACACACACAGCCCATCCACCCATCCACACACACACAGCCCATCCACCTGTCCACACACACAGCCCATCCACACACACACACAGCCCATCCACACACACAGCCCATCCACCCATCCACACACACACAGCCCATCCACACACACACCCCATCCACCACACACACCCCATCCACCCGTCCACACACAGAGCCCATCCACACACACACACACAGCCCATCCACACACACACACAGCCCATCCACACACACACCCCATCCACACACACAGCCCATCCACACACACACACAGCCCATCCACCTGTCCACACACACAGCCCATCCACACACACACACAGCCCATCCACACACACAGCCCATCCACACACACAGCCCATCCACCCATCCACACACACACCCCATCCACACACACACAGCCCATCCACACACACACACACAGCCCATCCACACACACACACAGCCCATCCACACACACACACACAGCCCATCCACACACACACACAGCCCATCCACACACACACACACAGCCCATCCACACACACACACAGCCCATCCACACACACAGCCCATCCACCCATCCACACACACAGCCCATCCACCTGTCCACACACACAGCCCATCCACACACACACACAGCCCATCCACACACACACACAGCCCATCCACCCATCCACACACACACAGCCCATCCACCCATCCACACACACAGCCCATCCACCTGTCCACACACACAGCCCATCCACACACACACACAGCCCATCCACACACACACACAGCCCATCCACCCATCCACACACACACAGCCCATCCACCCATCCACACACACACAGCCCATCCACCTGTCCACACACACAGCCCATCCACACACACACACAGCCCATCCACACACACAGCCCATCCACCCATCCACACACACACAGCCCATCCACACACACACCCCATCCACCACACACACCCCATCCACCCGTCCACACACAGAGCCCATCCACACACACACACACAGCCCATCCACACACACACACAGCCCATCCACACACACACCCCATCCACACACACAGCCCATCCACACACACACACAGCCCATCCACCTGTCCACACACACAGCCCATCCACACACACACACAGCCCATCCACACACACAGCCCATCCACACACACAGCCCATCCACCCATCCACACACACACCCCATCCACACACACACAGCCCATCCACACACACACACACAGCCCATCCACACACACACACAGCCCATCCACACACACACACACAGCCCATCCACACACACACACAGCCCATCCACCTGTCCACACACACAGCCCATCCACACACACACACAGCCCATCCACACACACACCCCATCCACACACACAGCCCATCCACACACACAGCCCATCCACCCGTCCACACACACAGCCCATCCACACACACAGCCCATCCACCTGTCCACACACACAGCCCATCCACACACACACACAGCCCATCCACACACACACCCCATCCACACACACAGCCCATCCACACACACAGCCCATCCACCTGTCCACACACACAGCCCATCCACACACACACACAGCCCATCCACACACACAGCCCATCCACCCATCCACACACACAGCCCATCCACACACACACACACAGCCCATCCACACACACACACACAGCCCATCCACACACACAGCCCATCCACCTGTCCACACACACAGCCCATCCACACACACACACAGCCCATCCACACACACACACAGCCCATCCACCCATCCACACACACACAGCCCATCCACCCATCCACACACACAGCCCATCCACCTGTCCACACACACAGCCCATCCACACACACACACAGCCCATCCACACACACACACAGCCCATCCACCCATCCACACACACACAGCCCATCCACCCATCCACACACACACAGCCCATCCACCTGTCCACACACACAGCCCATCCACACACACACACAGCCCATCCACACACACAGCCCATCCACCCATCCACACACACACAGCCCATCCACACACACACCCCATCCACCACACACACCCCATCCACCCGTCCACACACAGAGCCCATCCACACACACACACACAGCCCATCCACACACACACACAGCCCATCCACACACACACCCCATCCACACACACAGCCCATCCACACACACACACAGCCCATCCACCTGTCCACACACACAGCCCATCCACACACACACACAGCCCATCCACACACACAGCCCATCCACACACACAGCCCATCCACCCATCCACACACACACCCCATCCACACACACACAGCCCATCCACACACACACACACAGCCCATCCACACACACACACAGCCCATCCACACACACACACACAGCCCATCCACACACACACACAGCCCATCCACCTGTCCACACACACAGCCCATCCACACACACACACAGCCCATCCACACACACACCCCATCCACACACACAGCCCATCCACACACACAGCCCATCCACCCGTCCACACACACAGCCCATCCACACACACAGCCCATCCACCTGTCTACACACACAGCCCATCCACACACACACACAGCCCATCCACACACACACCCCATCCACACACACAGCCCATCCACACACACAGCCCATCCACCTGTCCACACACACAGCCCATCCACACACACACACAGCCCATCCACACACACAGCCCATCCACCCATCCACACACACAGCCCATCCACACACACACACACAGCCCATCCACACACACACACACAGCCCATCCACACACACAGCCCATCCACCTGTCCACACACACAGCCCATCCACACACACACACAGCCCATCCACCCATCCACACACACACAGCCCATCCACCCATCCACACACACAGCCCATCCACCTGTCCACACACACAGCCCATCCACACACACACACAGCCCATCCACACACACACACAGCCCATCCACCCATCCACACACACACAGCCCATCCACCCATCCACACACACACAGCCCATCCACCTGTCCACACACACAGCCCATCCACACACACACACAGCCCATCCACACACACAGCCCATCCACCCATCCACACACACACAGCCCATCCACACACACACCCCATCCACCACACACACCCCATCCACCCGTCCACACACAGAGCCCATCCACACACACACACACAGCCCATCCACACACACACACAGCCCATCCACACACACACCCCATCCACACACACAGCCCATCCACACACACACACAGCCCATCCACCTGTCCACACACACAGCCCATCCACACACACACACAGCCCATCCACACACACAGCCCATCCACACACACAGCCCATCCACCCATCCACACACACACCCCATCCACACACACACAGCCCATCCACACACACACACACAGCCCATCCACACACACACACAGCCCATCCACACACACACACACAGCCCATCCACACACACACACAGCCCATCCACACACACACACACAGCCCATCCACACACACACACAGCCCATCCACACACACAGCCCATCCACCCATCCACACACACAGCCCATCCACCTGTCCACACACACAGCCCATCCACACACACACACAGCCCATCCACACACACACACAGCCCATCCACCCATCCACACACACACAGCCCATCCACCCATCCACACACACAGCCCATCCACCTGTCCACACACACAGCCCATCCACACACACACACAGCCCATCCACACACACACACAGCCCATCCACCCATCCACACACACACAGCCCATCCACCCATCCACACACACACAGCCCATCCACCTGTCCACACACACAGCCCATCCACACACACACACAGCCCATCCACACACACAGCCCATCCACCCATCCACACACACACAGCCCATCCACACACACACCCCATCCACCACACACACCCCATCCACCCGTCCACACACAGAGCCCATCCACACACACACACACAGCCCATCCACACACACACACAGCCCATCCACACACACACCCCATCCACACACACAGCCCATCCACACACACACACAGCCCATCCACCTGTCCACACACACAGCCCATCCACACACACACACAGCCCATCCACACACACAGCCCATCCACACACACAGCCCATCCACCCATCCACACACACACCCCATCCACACACACACAGCCCATCCACACACACACACACAGCCCATCCACACACACACACAGCCCATCCACACACACACACACAGCCCATCCACACACACACACAGCCCATCCACACACACACACACAGCCCATCCACACACACACACAGCCCATCCACACACACAGCCCATCCACCCATCCACACACACAGCCCATCCACCTGTCCACACACACAGCCCATCCACACACACACACAGCCCATCCACACACACAGCCCATCCACACACACAGCCCATCCACACACACAGCCCATCCACCTGTCCACACACACAGCCCATCCACACACACACACAGCCCATCCACACACACAGCCCATCCACCCATCCACACACACAGCCCATCCACACACACACACACAGCCCATCCACACACACACACACAGCCCATCCACACACACAGCCCATCCACCTGTCCACACACACAGCCCATCCACACACACACACAGCCCATCCACCCATCCACACACACACAGCCCATCCACCCATCCACACACACAGCCCATCCACCTGTCCACACACACAGCCCATCCACACACACACACAGCCCATCCACACACACACACAGCCCATCCACCCATCCACACACACAGCCCATCCACCCATCCACACACACACAGCCCATCCACCTGTCCACACACACAGCCCATCCACACACACACACAGCCCATCCACACACACAGCCCATCCACCCATCCACACACACACAGCCCATCCACACACACACCCCATCCACCACACACACCCCATCCACCCGTCCACACACAGAGCCCATCCACACACACACACACAGCCCATCCACACACACACACAGCCCATCCACACACACACCCCATCCACACACACAGCCCATCCACACACACACACAGCCCATCCACCTGTCCACACACACAGCCCATCCACACACACACACAGCCCATCCACACACACAGCCCATCCACACACACAGCCCATCCACCCATCCACACACACACCCCATCCACACACACACAGCCCATCCACACACACACACACAGCCCATCCACACACACACACAGCCCATCCACACACACACACACAGCCCATCCACACACACACACAGCCCATCCACACACACACACACAGCCCATCCACACACACACACAGCCCATCCACACACACAGCCCATCCACCCATCCACACACACAGCCCATCCACCTGTCCACACACACAGCCCATCCACACACACACACAGCCCATCCACACACACACACAGCCCATCCACCCATCCACACACACACAGCCCATCCACCCATCCACACACACAGCCCATCCACCTGTCCACACACACAGCCCATCCACACACACACACAGCCCATCCACACACACACACAGCCCATCCACCCATCCACACACACACAGCCCATCCACCCATCCACACACACACAGCCCATCCACCTGTCCACACACACAGCCCATCCACACACACACACAGCCCATCCACACACACAGCCCATCCACCCATCCACACACACACAGCCCATCCACACACACACCCCATCCACCACACACACCCCATCCACCCGTCCACACACAGAGCCCATCCACACACACACACACAGCCCATCCACACACACACACAGCCCATCCACACACACACCCCATCCACACACACAGCCCATCCACACACACACACAGCCCATCCACCTGTCCACACACACAGCCCATCCACACACACACACAGCCCATCCACACACACAGCCCATCCACACACACAGCCCATCCACCCATCCACACACACACCCCATCCACACACACACAGCCCATCCACACACACACACACAGCCCATCCACACACACACACAGCCCATCCACACACACACACACAGCCCATCCACACACACACACAGCCCATCCACACACACACACACAGCCCATCCACACACACACACAGCCCATCCACACACACAGCCCATCCACCCATCCACACACACAGCCCATCCACCTGTCCACACACACAGCCCATCCACACACACACACAGCCCATCCACACACACAGCCCATCCACACACACAGCCCATCCACCCGTCCACACACAGAGCCCATCCACACACACACACAGCCCATCCACACACACAGCCCATCCACACACACACACAGCCCATCCACACACACACACAGCCCATCCACACACACACCCCATCCACACACACAGCCCATCCACACACACAGCCCATCCACCTGTCCACACACACAGCCCATCCACACACACACACAGCCCATCCACACACACACCCCATCCACACACACACACAGCCCATCCACACACACAGCCCATCCACACACACACACCCCATCCACCCGTCCACACACAGAGCCCATCCACCCATCCACACACACAGCCCATCCACACACACAGCCCATCCACACACACACCCCATCCACCCATCCACACACACAGCCCATCCACACACACACACACAGCCCATCCACACACACACACCCCATCCACCCGTCCACACACAGAGCCCATCCACCCATCCACACACAGAGCCCATCCACACACACACCCCATCCACGCATCCAGACACACACACCATCCACCCATCCACACACACACAGCCCATCCACCCATCCACACACACAGCCCATCCACGCATCCACACACACAGCCCATCCACGCATCCACACACACACCCCATCCACCCATCCACACACACAGCCCATCCACGCATCCACACACACACCCCATCCACCCATCCACACACACAGCCCATCCACCCATCCACACACACACCCCATCCACCCATCCACACACACAGCCCATCCACGCATCCACACACACACCCCATCCACCCATCCACACACACACAGCCCATCCACCCATCCACACACACACCCCATCCACCCATCCACACACACACAGCCCATCCACGAATCCACACACACAGCCCATCCACCCATCCACACACACACAGCCCATCCACACACACAGCCCATCCACGCATCCACACACATACCCCATCCACCCATCCACACACACACCCCATCCACCCATCCACACACACAGCCCATCCACGCATCCACACACGCAGCCCATCCACCCATCCACACACACACCCATCCACCCATCCACACACACAGCCCATCCACACACACACAGCCCATCCACCCATCCACACACACAGCCCATCCACACACACACACACAGCCCATCCACACACACACACCCCATCCACCCGTCCACACACAGAGCCCATCCACCCATCCACACACAGAGCCCATCCACACACACACCCCATCCACGCATCCAGACACACACACCATCCACCCATCCACACACACACAGCCCATCCACCCATCCACACACACAGCCCATCCACGCATCCACACACACAGCCCATCCACGCATCCACACACACACCCCATCCACCCATCCACACACACAGCCCATCCACGCATCCACACACACACCCCATCCACCCATCCACACACACAGCCCATCCACCCATCCACACACACACCCCATCCACCCATCCACACACACAGCCCATCCACGCATCCACACACACACCCCATCCACCCATCCACACACACACAGCCCATCCACGCATCCACACACACAGCCCATCCACACACACACAGCCCATCCACCCATCCACACACACACAGCCCATCCACCCATCCACACACACACCCCATCCACCCATCCACACACACACAGCCCATCCACGAATCCACACACACAGCCCATCCACCCATCCACACACACACAGCCCATCCACACACACAGCCCATCCACGCATCCACACACATACCCCATCCACCCATCCACACACACACCCCATCCACCCATCCACACACACACCCCATCCACCCATCCACACACACACAGCCCATCCACGCATCCACACACACAGCCCATCCACCCATTCACACACACACAGCCCATCCACCCATCCACACACACAGCCCATCCACACATCCACACACACAGCCCATCCATCCATCCACACACACACCCCATCCACCCATCCACACACACACCCCATCCACCCATCCACACACACACAGCCCATCCACACACACACCCCATCCACACACACACAGCCCATCCACGCATCCTCACACACACAGCCCATCCACGCATCCACACACACGGCCCATCCACACACACACAGCCCATCCACACACACAGCCCATCGACGCATCCACACACATACCCCATCCACCCATCCACACACACACCCCATCCACCCATCCACACACACAGCCCATCCACGCATCCACACACGCAGCCCATCTACCCATCCACACACACACCCATCCACCCATCCACACACACAGCCCATCCACACACACACAGCCCATCCACCCATCCACACACATAGCCCATCCACACACACACACACAGCCCATCCACACACACACACCCCATCCACCCGTCCACACACAGAGCCCATCCACCCATCCACACACAGAGCCCATCCACACACACACCCCATCCACGCATCCAGACACACACACCATCCACCCATCCACACACACACAGCCCATCCACCCATCCACACACACAGCCCATCCACGCATCCACACACACAGCCCATCCACGCATCCACACACACACCCCATCCACCCATCCACACACACAGCCCATCCACGCATCCACACACACACCCCATCCACCCATCCACACACACAGCCCATCCACCCATCCACACACACAGCCCATCCACGCATCCACACACACACCCCATCCACCCATCCACACACACAGCCCATCCACGCATCCACACACACACCCCATCCACCCATCCACACACACAGCCCATCCACCCATCCACACACACACCCCATCCACCCATCCACACACACAGCCCATCCACGCATCCACACACACACCCCATCCACCCATCCACACACACACAGCCCATCCACGCATCCACACACACAGCCCATCCACACACACACAGCCCATCCACCCATCCACACACACACAGCCCATCCACCCATCCACACACACACCCCATCCACCCATCCACACACACACAGCCCATCCACGAATCCACACACACAGCCCATCCACCCATCCACACACACACAGCCCATCCACACACACAGCCCATCCACGCATCCACACACATACCCCATCCACCCATCCACACACACACCCCATCCACCCATCCACACACACAGCCCATCCACGCATCCACACACGCAGCCCATCCACCCATCCACACACACACCCATCCACCCATCCACACACACAGCCCATCCACACACACACAGCCCATCCACCCATCCACACACATACCCCATCCACCCATCCACACACACACCCCATCCACACATCCACACACACAGCCCATCCACCCATCCACACACACACAGCCCATCCACACACACACCCCATCCACACACACACAGCCCATCCACGCATCCTCACACACACAGCCCATCCACGCATCCACACACACAGCCCATCCACACACACACAGCCCATCCACACACACAGCCCATCCACGCATCCACACACATACCCCATCCACCCATCCACACACACACCCCATCCACCCATCCACACACACAGCCCATCCACGCATCCACACACGCAGCCCATCCACCCATCCACACACACACCCATCCACCCATCCACACACACAGCCCATCCACACACACACAGCCCATCCACCCATCCACACACATACCCCATCCACCCATCCACACACACACCCCATCCACACATCCACACACACAGCCCATCCACCCATCCACACACACACCCCATCCACCCATCCACACACACACCCCATCCACACATCCACACACAGCCCATCCACGCATCCACACACACACCCCATCCACCCATCCACACACACAGTCCATCCACGCATCCACACACACACAGCCCATCCACGCATCCACACACACAGCCCATCCACACACACACAGCCCATCCACCCATCCACACACACACCCCATCCACCCATCCACACACACAGCCCATCCACGAATCCACACACACAGCCCATCCACCCATCCACACACACACAGCCCATCCACACACACAGCCCATCCACGCATCCACACACACACCCCATCCACACACACACAGCCCATCCACCCATCCACACACATACCCCATCCACCCATCCACACACACACCCCATCCACACATCCACACACACACCCCATCCACCCATCCACACACATACCCCATCCACCCATCCACACACACACCCCATCCACACATCCACACACACACCCCATCCACCCATCCACACACACACCCCTTCCACCCATACACACACACACCCATCCACGCATCCGTCCATCACCCACCCACACGCCTAACCGCCCGTCTGCCGCCCGTCACCAGGCTTCCTTGCATCTCTCTGTCCCTTCACGCGTCCATCCACCTCACCGCTCTGCCTTCTGCCCATCTGCCCGCCTGTCCTTCCATCTATCCGGCCACTCTCCCTTCCTGCTCTCCCGCCTTCCTCCCTAGTCATCTTCCCGGCCTGCACCTCTTCTGTGCCAGGCCCTGTGCTGGCAGTGCTGAGAACTTGGGTAAATTGCCCACAGTCCCTCATATGCAGAACTTACTCCCTAGGAAGGGAACCTGGTGGAATACAGTGTGACGAATGCCACAACTTAGCCAGCATGATGGGCCGGGATAGGCCAGGAAAGAAGAGGACTCTGCTTAGGGATCAGGGAAGACTTCCTGGAAGAAGTGTCCTTTGAAGGGCATCTGGATGAGTCAGGGCTCTCCAGAGAAACAGAATCAGTAGAAAGTAGGTATAGAGAGAAAGATTTATTTTAAGAAATTGGCTCATGCGAGTATGGAAGCTGGCGAGCTCTCCATCTGCAGAGTGGGCCAGCGGGCTGGAGTCCCAGGAAGAGCTAGTGTTACCGCTCAAGCCTGGAAACCATCTACTGGAGAATCCCTCCTGCTCAGCAGAGGTCAGTCTCTTTGTTCTTACCTGGTCTTCAACTGATTGGATGAGGCCCACCCACATAATGGCGGGCAATCTGCTTTACTCAAGGTCTGTTGATTGAAATGTGAATCTCATCTGGAAATACCTCAAATAACGTTTGACCATATATTTGGGTACCGTGGCCCAGCCAAACTGACATAAAATGAACCATCGCAGCACTTGACATGCAAAGGAACCGGGGTTTGAAGCACTCTAGGCAGTGAAAACGATTCTTCCGTTGGCCCAGAGGTGGGGTGTGGCTTTGGGACAGTGGGTTCCGCTCGGGGTGGAGAGCATGGGCAATGAGACCAGGGAGTAGGTGGTCCCGTCCTGACACCGAGGAGTGGGCAGTGGCTGAGTTCTGAAGCTGGAAAAGACTGAGGGCAGGAGGAGAAGGGGGTGACAGAGGGTGAGATGGTTTGATGGCATCACTGAGTCAATGGACATAAGTCTGAGCAAACTCCAGGAGCTGGTGAAGGACAGGGAAGCCTGGCGGGCTGCAGTCCACGGGGTCGCAGAGCTGGACACGACTGAGCGACTGAACAGCAAGAGGCAGATCTGGGGGATACAGGGTTGCTCACAGCTGGCCCTGCCCCTCCATTCCCCTCCCCAACCCCGGGGCCCTGCCAGGCCCAAGCCAGAGGTGGTGGAGCCTGGCAGGCCGGGCTGCTCAGCTGCCACCTCCAGCTGCTCCGGCTTGGGGCCCCCGTGCCTGCTGTCAGTGAGAGGCAGCCCTGGCCGGCTTCGCCTGTGCCTGCCTCACTCTGACTGCGCTGTCACCGGCAGTGCCACACCTCGACCTGAGGCTCCTCTGTGTTCTCTGCCTCTGTGCCCGGCTGCGTCTGCCTCTCCTTCTCTCCCTCTCCCCATCCCTGAGATAAGCAGGGCAGACATCAGTGGCTCTCTGCCTCTCAGACATCCAAGCATCCCCAGGACAGAAACTAGCCAGCCAGAAACATCTCGGAGACCACCCTGTCCAACAACCAGGACGACCGAGGCCTCTGAGTCCTGCCCAGGGTCGCTCACCTGTCTCGAGGGGGCAGGGAATGCCTCCCACCCCCACTCCCACTGACCCCCTTCCCTCCAGCTCCTGCAGCAGCTAAACCTAGAAACGGCAGTTAAATCCCAGGCATGCAGGAGGCGCTGGTTGCCAAGGGCCAAGGACTCTGCTAGGTGAAAACTAGGCTCCTCGCAAGTCTTAGGGCAAGAGAACCACAGGCAACCCGGGAGAGGTGGGAGGGGAGCTGTCACCTGTGGGCCTCTGTCTCTCGGCCTTTGAGGCCCCGACCACCCTTGGAGGCTAGAGCTGGGGCCTGGCGGGGACGTCGTGACCCAGCCCTTCTCCGACTTGCACCCTCAGAGACCCCCACGCCCTGCACTTCGGTCCACCTCGGACCCACAGTCTGCAGCCCAGGAACATGAAGCTCTGGCTGGGTGGCCCTGGGCCAGACAGGCCCCCTCTTTGTAAGGACGGAGCCAAACGCCCTCCTGGGCAAGACTCTGGGCCACCGGGCGCCAGCTTCCTGGCGTTAGTCTGTGTGCCCCGCTTTTCCTCATCTGTAAAATGGGGGCAGCGGCACGTGCTTCCTGCTTTCCTAGAGCGGCTGTGAAATCGAGTGAGTCCATGGTGGAGTACCTCCAACCGTGCTGCTGAGGGCAGGGGCCGTGGCCCTGGTGCGGCTGTAATTCCTACTCCTTCCCGACCACGGCAGGGCGAGACTCTGAAGACGCCGATCCCAAGTGTGCCCACTCTGGAGAAGTGTCTGATGCTGCTATCACTCGCAGGGCCTCCCCGGAGGGCAGGAGGCCTGGACGCTCGGCTCATCTGTGACTTGCTCCATGCCTCAGTGTCCCCCACCTGGGACAGGATTGCACCCCAAAGCTTCTTCCAGCTCTGACACGATTTATATCTGGGAGATTTGGGCAGGCGTCTCGGCCCACCTATTTAACACGCACTGTCGGCCCTGAGAGTAGCAGCGGCAAGATCAGGCCGTGTGACCCGAGGCTCTTGGAGGCGGCCGGGGTGGGGGTGTGAATCGCCTCTCGGTGGGTCATTCTGAAGTCACTGGGGACCTGGGAGGCGGAAAAAGACGGAGGCTTAAATAGACGAACCAACAGGATCGGCGTGGAGGGACCGGCCCTTGGCACTTGGTGACACCCCAGATTAAGTTTCCCGCCGGGGCCTGCTGCGGGCGGGGCCCCGAGCCGTCTCTGAGGGTGACCTGAATTGGCTCCTGGCCCCGGTTCGTGTCTGTGTCCAGCCAGCGCCTCCTGCCTGAGTGACAGCGTGAGTGTGGGCAGGCTCCCTGGGCGGGGCCGCCGCTGGCGGATGCCAAGGGCTGAGTGTCAGTGGTGGGCAGGTGGGTGGAGGGCCGTGGAAACTCCGAGAAGCCACTCCTGCCCCAGGCCGTGGAGGGCGGAGGCGGAAGGGGAGGGGTTTCTCTGCCCTCAGTTGGGGCAACGTGCCTGAGCATCCGGAGCCTGAGCTCACCGACCGCAGATGGTGTCCACGGCCGCATCCCAGGGCCCGCCCAGTGCGGGGACTGTGCCACCGGCCCTGGGCACCAGCCTGCTCACTGAGGCCTGGGCAGGGCCATGCCCTCTGCCGAGATCAGGGAGGGGAGAGGTGGTCCGCCTTCCTGTGGCCACACAAGGGTCAGGGGAGGAAACAGGAGCAGAGAGAGCGGGGCGGCCCAGCGTGGCACCGCCAGCACGCAGCGTCTGTGACGGCAGCCCTGTCGGCCGAGGCCTCTGTCCCCGCTGTCATCACCGCTGGGCCCTCATGGCTCCACCGAGCCCCTGGCCCGGAGCAGGCGCCCCGCGCATGTTTGTGGAACGAACAAATGACGAACCAATTAATTAGTCTGGGCAAAACCGGAATAGAAGCACCTCGAGATCCTTCAAGATCAGACGCTCTGAACGAGGTTCAGGCCTCCCTCTGAGCGCGCACCACGATGCCTGCACAGTCTCAGCGGAGCCGGGTTCCGGGTGCTGGGCTTGTGCTCTGAACCGGAAAGTTTCAGTCGCTCAGTCGTGTCTGACTCTGGCCCCACGGGCTGTGGTCCGCCAGACTTCTCTGTCCAAGGAGTTTTCCAGATAAGAATACTGGAGTGGGTACCTGTTTCCTTCTCCAGGGGGCCTTCCCAACCCAGGGATCGAACCTGGATCTCCTGCATTGCGGGCAGACTCTTTGCTGACTGAAACGCCAGGGAGCAGGTACCATGATTATCTCCAAATTACAGGCGAGAAAACCAAGGCTTCAGGCGGAGTCCGCCTCAGGACTGGCTTCTGCAGCAACCTGGGCAGGAGGGGTCTTCCGCAGCCAAGCAGTGCCCCTGATTTGTGTGACTTGTGTGTTGTGGCCCTTGGCTCCACCCGGGGTGGAGAGGGCCTATCGATGGGGTCGGAGCCAGGGTGGTTCCCGATGCTCTTGCTACCGTCCCAGTGGGCATCACGTCAAGGTCCCCTCTTGGCCACCTCCTGAGGGCTGAGATTGCCCCAGGGCTTAGCCCGGCTGTGTGATCTCTTCTTCTGCTCGAGGAATTTCATATAAAGGAACCGGTTGAGCCCCATCCTTTGGGACTCAGAAGGGGAGTTTCTGCCCCTTAGAAACTGACTAATGCCGGACAAACGCCTTAATCTCACTGAGCCTGCTTTCTCGTCTGTGACGTGAGAACCAAAAACCACATCCGTCTGAAACAGTATGAGTAAAACAGGAACAGCAGTGTAAGAGCCTTTCCTCGGAGCGCTATACAGCAGTGAAAAAGGACCGTCCTAAAGGTGCATGTGGCGACTTGCTGAACCTCAGACACACGCTGCGGAGGGAGAAGAGGCAAGCTCGAGAAGACAGAGCCCCCGCGGTCCTCTGTATATAAAGACAAAAGACACAAGCGACCTTTGGTGGTATTTGTAGACACAGACGTAAGTATTAACAGTAAAAGAGTAACAATACATTTGAACAAGAAACACCAGGTTCAAGACCTGGTTACCTCTGCGAAGACTGAGCTGCCCTAGGAGTGTGTCTCCAGCTTGTCCAGGCGCCCGGACATCTCAGCACCCATTGTCCCACCTGTGCCTCGTGCAGGCGAGTGACTCAGGAGGACCGGCCCAGCACGGTGGCCGGGGAGAGGGCGAGCAGGGTGCTTCACTGCTGTGTTTCGGCAGGCGTTGCTTCGTGGTTGCCTGTGCCTTTGGGCGCCTGGCCGGACCTCACCTCAGTCCTCTCGTCTGTGAAACGGGGGCAGCCCTGCACGGAGGGTGGCACAGACTCGGTGCAATCGTGCCCCTAAGACCCTGGGTACGGTGCCTGCCTCACCCAGGTGCTTGTTCAGCCCTGGTGGCCTCGGCACTGCTTTCTCCGCAAGTATAGGGGGCAGAAGAGGGGAAACCTGCACAAGACTGTGGGCTCAGGGCTCTGAAGCTGGGGCAGCCCCCCAGGACCCCCGGGGGCCCAGAGTCTCCGCAGCTCTCACTGTGGAAGGAGGTCAGGCCTGGGGACATTTTGCTTCACTTCAATCCGCAAAAATCCCTTCCCATGTGACACATGGGCCCCCCTAATCGGTCATAAGTTTGACTGTGAGCACAGCGGCTGAGCCACACAGCTCCACGCCACCCTCCTCCCACGATGTGAGGCCCTGGGCATGGGCGGGGGGGCGGTCTCCTGCCTGGTGGAGAAGGGGGGTCAGCACATGCAGACCAGCACATTCCAGAGAGCCAGGTCACGGGCCACTGGGCCAGCATCTGTCTGTGCCCCGGGCACCCACTTACAAGGCTTGGGAGTAAGCCTGGTTCCCTGACCTTAGCCAGTCCTTCCAGCCCTGAGCCTCAGTTTCCTCATCTGTCAAAAGGGTATACAGTTGTGCCCACTGCCATCAGATGATGGATGGACATGGCTTGGCCAGAATCGAGCGACTTTACTGACCATTCGTAACAATCTCAAGGTCACCTCCAGGCCCTGGCACTGACTCAGAACCATACTGCGAAGCACCAGGAGGTCTGTTTATTCCACA
The DNA here is from genome assembly GCF_049115385.1 of Moschus berezovskii. Lineage (NCBI taxonomy): Eukaryota > Metazoa > Chordata > Mammalia > Artiodactyla > Moschidae > Moschus > Moschus berezovskii. Next base: position 2,872,511 of record NC_142483.1, read on the forward strand.
GCTGGATCCCAGTGGCCAGCTCGGACCATGGCACAGAGCACAGCATGTGGACCATTGTGCTTGGGGCTGCGTGTCTCCAGGGGTGTGGGTCTGAGCCTCACATCTGCCCTGACCCCTGGGTGACACTATCTATCCCCAAACCGCCCAGGTCTCCTGGACGTCAAAGCCAGCTCTCAAACGCCACCTCCTCCTGGGAGCCTCCCTGATTGCTGGGCTGGGAGCTTGCTCTCTCCTAGATCCTGCTGCCCTTGGTCCCAGGACTCCAGGCACGTTGGCCATGTACGTGAGGCCCTTGCCAAGGAGGCTCTGTGCAGGCTCGGTAGCTCATTCATCCCGCGTGGCCCACAGGGCTTGCCCACCTAACGAACGCTCTGAATGGATGGAGGTCTCTCTCTGCCCACCTGTCCCTGCATGCCCAGGCCTAGCAGAAGGCCTGATGCACACGGATGTGAGTGGACGGTGGTTGTCTGGTCAGAGCTTCTGCCCTGTCCATGGCAATCGATCACCCGTGTGCTTCCCAGGCGGGTCCCACGTTCTCCCCTCCTGATGGGAGCCCCTCCCACCAGGCAGGACCGTGTAACCCTGCAGGATATTGCAGAAACGACGGTGCGAGACTTCCTAGCTTGAGTCATCGCAGCCTCTCCGGGGCCGCTTCCTCCGGGGTCAGCGGCCTGTGCAGAGGACCCGAGGCCTCCCGTCAGCGGCCGACACCACCGGCCAGCCCTGTGAGTTGGCCACCGGGAGAGCAGGGCCTTCAGCCCCCGTCAAGCCTCCTGGTGACAGTGAGCTCATGAGTGACAGCCCCCAAGGCCAGAAGCACACGGCCAAGCCACTCCCAAATTCCTGGCTCACAGAAAACACGAGCTGTGACCCGTATTTGTTGATGACGGGGGTAATGTGTAACAGTGATGGGTAACCGACCCGGGCAACCTCGGGCCAGAAGGATTCAGGAAGGCACCGCCCACAGGTCACGCAGGGGCCTGACCCACACCCCCGGGCCCCGGGCCAGGTAGGTGGGCGTGGTGTGAGCCTAGGGAGGGGGAGAACTGTCCATCTCAGGCCCCAGCTGGGAACTTTCCATCCCCAGGAGGCAGATCTGACCCTTGTCAACGTGGTTTGTCCCTCTGGGGCGATGTGAATGGAGCTCCCTGAAAGCAGGGAAGCCTCCCTGGTGATTCCTGTTGGGAGGGATGGGAGTGTTAATAGTCAGAACCGTTGCAAAGCCTTGCAGGGTAACCAGTTCAGACTCTTGTTTCGTTTTTTTTTTTTCTTTTGCAGCATCAAACCCCACAAGTCACTGTTGCCTCAAATTCAGGCACACCCAGGTATGGCTGGGACATCATCTCTGCCAGGCCCCAGGCTGGGCACTGGGAGCTGGGCACGCAGAAGTATGCGAGCCACGGCCCCTGCCCTCCGGGAGCTCAGCCCATGTGGGGGCCGGGACCGCCGACACCCCCAGGCCCTCCACTCCCACCCACAGCGCTGCTGAGCGCCGGACTGTCGCCGTAGCCCCCTCGTCGGCCTCCCTGATCCGTCCTTGCCCCCTGCAGCCTCTCCTCCCAATAGAGCTCAGAGCTGTCCTTACAAACGGCAGATCAGACCACGTGACTCTCCTGCTCAAAACGCTCCATTGACCCTGATGGAAAACTTGCCTTAGCAGTGGGAAGTCCCGGGGCCACTGCCCGACCACCCAAGATCACAGACCGGGGGACCACCTGCCCTCCAGGGATTCTGGGTGCTACGTGATGCCAGGGGCAGCTGAAAAACCCTGACTCGGGGGATGCAAGGCGTTACGGCCATGTGAGATCAGGACATATTAGTAGACGCCATGAGGAGCCCAGCACCACCGCTGTCCTGTACCCCTTACCCAGGGTCATCAGACACACTCCAAAGGCCCTCAGTAGGATGACAAGAAAGTGTGTTCCACCTGGGGCTAAGGTCCCAGCCACATGGTACTTCCTGCAGGCACCAGGCTGAGCAGAAGCAGGCCTGCTTGGGAACCACGTGATCTGGCCCCAGCTCCAGGGAGCTCCAGGACCACCGAACCGCATGGTGAGGGATGGACCCGTGGGTCTCTCGGGCAGGGTGGGATAGCCTGGAAGAGCTGTGGAGCTTTCCAGGGGGGTGGAATGTTCTCCCTCTAGACACGTACACAGCCCCCGAGCCTCATGCTGGAGATTTGTTCATGAAGTGTGGGACAATGAACTTGGGCAAATTCCGGGAGCTGGTGATGGACAGGGAGGCCTGGCGTGCTGCGGTGCGTAGGGTCGCAGAGAGTCAGACACGACTGAGCGACTGAGCAACAACGATCAGTTCATCCAGTCGCCAGTCGTGTCCGACTCTCTGTGACTCTGCGCACCGCAGCACGCCAGGCCTCCCTGTCCATCACCAGCTCCCGGAGTCCACTCAAACTCACGTCCATCGAGTCGGTGATGCCACCCAAGCATCTTATCCTCTGTCGTCCCCTTCTCCTCCCGCCTTCAGTCTTTCCCAGCATCAGGGTCTTTTCCAATGAGTCAGCTCTTCGCATGAGGTGGCCAAAGTATTGGAGTTTCAGCTTTAGCATCAATCCCTCCAATGAATTTTCAGGACTGATCTCCTTTAGGATGGACTGGTTGGATCTCCTTGCAGTCCAAGGGACTTGCAAGAGTCTTCTCCAACACCACAGTTCAAAAGCATCAGTTCTTCGGCGATCAGCTTTCTTCACAGTCCAACTCTCACATCCATACATGACCACGGGAAAAACCATAGCCTTGACTAGACATACCTTGGTTGGCAAAGTAATGTCTCTGCTTTTTAATATGCTATCAAGATTGGTCATAACTTTCCTTCCAAGGAGCAAGTGCCTTTTAATTTCATGGCTGCAGTCACCATCTGCAGTGATTTTGGAGCCCAGAAAAATAAAGTCTGACACTGTTTCCACTGTTTCCCCATCTATTTCCCAGGAAGTGATGGGACCAGATGCCATGATCTTAGTTTTCTGAATGTTGAGCTTCAAGCCAACCTTTTCACTCTCCTCTTTCACTTTCATCAAGAGGCTCTCTAGTTCCTCTTCACTTTCTGCCATAAGGGTGGTGTCGTCTGCATATCTGAGGTTATTGGTATTTCTCGCGGCAATCTTGATTCCAGCTTGTGCTTCCTCCAGCCCAGCGTTTCTCATGATGTACTCTGCATGGAAGTTAAATAAGCAGGGCGACAATATACAGCCTTGATGTACTCCTTTCCCAATTTGGAACCTGTCTTTTGTTCCATGTCCGGTTCTAAGTGTTGCTTCTTGACCTGGATACGGATTTCTCAGGAGGCAGGTCAGGTGGTCTGGTATTCCCATCTCCTGAAAATTTTTCCACAGTTTGTTGTGATCCACACAGTCAAAGACTTTGGTGTAGTCAATAAAACAGAACTACATGTTTTTCTGGAACTCTCTTGCTTTTTCTATGATCCAGTGGATGTTGGCAATTTGATCTCTGGTTCCTCTGCCTTTTCTAAATCCAGCTTGAACATCTGGAAGTTCACAGTTCATGTACTGTTGAAGCCTGTCCTAGAGAATGTTGAGCATGACTTTGCTAGCGTGTGAGATGAGTGCAATTGTGCGGTAGTTTGAGCATTCTTTGGCATTGCCCTTCTTTGGGATTAGAATAAAAACTGACCTTTTCAGGTCCTGTGGCCACTGCTGAGTTTTCCATATTTGCTGGCATGTTGAGTGCAGCACTTTCACAGCATCATCTTTCAGGATTTGAAACAGCTCAACTGGAATTCCATCACCTCCACTAGCTTTGTTCACAGTGATGCTTCCTAAGGCCCACTTGACTTGAACAGCAACAATAACATGTGACAAACCTCAATCTCGTAAGGGAATCAGATGAATAAACTTTTCACAAAGTCACGTGTCAGGGAAAACAGTCGGGAGACTGTTCTAGCTTAAAGAGACTGACCTGGTCGTCGAGTGCGCCATATAACCCTTCTCTAGACCTTGGTTCCAGGAACTCCCTGGCGGCCCAGTGGCTGAGACTCTGTGCTTCCAATGCAGGGGGCGTGGGTTCAGTCCCTCGTCGGGGAACAGATCCCACGAGCTGCACAGTGCAGCCCAAATAAAATAAAACAAATAAAAGGATCCTGGTTCTGGGAAAGAAAAGAGGAAGGCGGGAAGACCCAGGCACGTGGAATACCCGGGGGCAACTGGAGTCTGGATGGAGAATTAGTGGATCGTTTTAGTTTTCTCTAGTAACAGTGGTGACGTTCTTATGCTGAGCAAGGTCCTTGCCCTTAGGGGACCCGTGAGCGAGTATTCAGGAGTCAGGAGGCATGAAGTCCTCAACTTTTCTTCAAATTCTGAGCAGAAAAAAAAGCACATGTATGTGAAGATCAGGAAAACACGCCAAAATATCAACAGTCATTGAGCTTAGGCGAAATACGGACGCGCGTCCACTCCGCATTCTTTCAAGATGTCAAAGTTTAGGACATTTTTATAATAAACGTTAGGGGTGTGCGTGCATGTGTGTGTTAACCACTCGGTCATGTCCGACTCCTTGCGACCCCATGGACTGTAGCCCTCCAGGCTCCTCTGTCCATGGGATTCTCCAGGCAAGAATACTGGAGTGGGTCACCACGCCCTCCTCCAGGGGATCTTCCCCACCCCAGGATCGAACCCGGGTCTCTTGCATTGCAGGCAGATTCTTTCCTGTCTGAGCCACCAGGGAAGCCCTAGAAGTTAAGGTTAGGATGAATAAAATCTAAAACTCTGGCTGTGGTCCTGGGTCACCCAGCCCCTGCCATCCCTGACCTCACCACCGTCCCTGTCCCCCTCACTGTCCCCACTCAAGCCACACACACGTGTGCACACACACACACATGCACACGCGCACACACACATGCACACACACGCACGCATGCTCGTGCACACTGGCCCAGGATACACCAGGCTCCTTCCTGCCGGGGCCTCCGCACTGGTTGTCCCCTGTGCCTGGAACGCCCCTCCCCCTGATTGCCGCACGTCTGGCTCTTGTCACTCAGGTCTCAGCTCTGATGGACCCCAGGGAGCTCAGCAGCTCAGTCCCTGTCCCAGGGACGCCAGCACCTTCTGACTGTCCCCCCGCGGCGATGACACCGTCCTCAGCATGTCAGAGGCGCCCTCCCTCATGGACACAGACGGCGGCTGCGGCTCCAGATATCGAAGTGCCCTGAGCAGCGAGAGGAGGCGCAGGGCCACGGCTGCCCCCTTGAGCCACGAGGTGTCCCCCTCTCCACGAGGAAAACCTTTCCCCAAAGCCCCTCTGCAGCCTCTGTCTTACGTCTCATCGGCTGGAACCCGGTGGCTCACCCAGCCCAGACCTGACACTGGCCACGGGCAGAGGGAAGTCTGCGGCTTCTTCCCCGAGAGCAGTGTCCTCCTGGCCAGGGCGAGTGGCTACCGCGAGGACCCCACCGGGGTGGTCCTCCCGTGAGTCTGGGACTTGGAGGTGACAAAGCTCGCCTCGCATTGGTGCCTTCCTTTCATTCTTTCAGCCGAGGGAGCAGCTGGCGGTCTCACATCCCACTCTACAGACGGGCAGATGGAGGCCCCGAGAGCCACAAAGACCTCTGGAGTCCTGGCCGGTCCAACCCCAAATTCTCTGTAAGTGGAGAGGCTGTGAGGACAGGGTAGGCAAAACATCCAGGATGTCCTGGGGGCGAGGGGCAGAATTCCATGGCACCCGGAGAATGGAGGGGATTCAGCAGGGGCTGCATCTAGTGTCAGGTGGACAGACCGGAGCGGCCAGGGCGAGGAGGACCCGAGCGCAGGCACATCTGGGCCCCGAGGATGGAGGGGACGGGCTGGGAGGGGCGGCTGGGAGTCAGGCTCCTGGAGGAGGGCCTGTTCCTTGTTCTGCAGGTGGCAGACGCCCACCAATGGTTCTGGGGGCCACGAGCATAGCAGAGCCCAGAGTTGACTGGAGGGGTGAGAGGGGGGCCAGGAGACCACGAGGGCAATCGGGATCACTGCCAAGAAGTTCTCGGCTTCCTGGGTGCTGGGGCCGCGTCTGCAAAGTGGCATCCGCAGTGCCCCACCCCGTGGGGCTCCTGTGAGGACTGAGGTCCTGGCAGCTGTCCGGGGCATCCCCCGCCCTGGGCCCTGTGCTGAGAATGGCACTTGCTTCACCTCGCATTGAGTTCTGCAACCTCCTGGGAAAGGGAAAGCATTAGTCACTCAGTCATGTGTGAGTCTCTGCGACCCCCTGGACTGCAGTCCGCCAGGCTCCTCTGTCCAAGGGATTCTCCAGACAAGGACACTGCGGTAGGTTGCCATGCCCGCCTCCAGGGGATCTTCCCGACCCAGGATTGAACTCAGGTCTCCTGCATCACAGGCAGATTCTTTACCATCTGAGCCACCAGGGAAGCCCCCCAACGGTCTGGTCGCATTATTTGAAAGGCCTCCTCCACAGCACACAGCTAGGGAGGGAGCCTGGCCGCCATGTCCTAGAAATCAGAGCGTCTGTCCCAGCTGCCATGTGACCTCCTGCCTGAAACCCCACTGAGTCCGCCAACCCAACTCAAGGGCTCCCGAGACCCTCAGGGGCCTCCGATGACCTCGCCTCCCATCCAGCCCACCTCTGGGCCGCCCCCCAGGTCCCCTCATCCCTGCCTCTGCCTGGGGCTCCCTCCTGACAATGCCACCGCCCCGGGGCCAAGCAGAGGGATCCGAGCCTCCTGGAGGCCAGGAGGATGGGCTCGGCGCCAGGCACCACCTGCCAAGCCTCAGGGCGACCTGCCCCCTGGAAGAAGCACCTGGAGTTGGTGCATGGCGGGGCTCCTTCCGCCGTGACCGCCTCGGTGCTGAGAGTCGTGGGAACGGGCGCCGGGTGCTTCTCAGGGCAGAGCCGTGCGGGGAGCAGCGGCCACAGGTAAGCCTCCGGCGGGCGTCTCACGGGATGCGGCGGGTGCAGGACGCGGGGCTCCAGTTTCTCGGGTTCGCTCAGGGCCGGAGGCCCCCTGAGGCCTAGGTGCTCAGTCTAGGCTGCCTGATGGTCCCCGGTGAACAGCTAATGCCCCCGGGGGCTCGCCTCCTGTGGCTCCTTGGACCGAAATCCCACCGCCGTCCCCTCCTCCCAGTGAGGGCGTGCAGGCGTGCAGGGCTACAGAGGGGACCAGCCTCTGCTCCCCACTCTGGCCTCAAGGAGCTCGGGACTAAATGGTGCAAAATGCACGTTGGTGAGTCAGGGTGCTGAGCTATGCCCCCTAATTCAGGATGAGCCTTCTGCTTGGCCTGGGGAGCTGGGGGCGGCTGGACCCTCAGAGGAGCTCCCCAAGCAAAGACACAACAGTGGGAAAAGCCAACAGAAAGAGAATCCTTCCATGTGACTGGTCGGAAGGGTCTAGTGCAGCCGGTGGGCTGTCCACAGGGGGAGAGGTTAGTCTGTTGAGACCCTGAGGGCTAGACTGAGGGATTGGATCACTTGGAGGACAGCAGGGAGCTGCTGAAAGTTCTTAGCAAGAAAGGGACACATGAGTTGGCTTTTTTCCTGGGGGCTCCAGGGAGCCAGTGAGGAGGCTTCTGCGGAGGCCAGGCCTGAGTCAGGAATAGGCCTTGGGCACCGCACCTCCCGCAGACAGCATCTGTCAGGATGTGTGGGCCTGCGGGCAGGGGCTGACTCGGGGCTCACTGCACAGGGTGTTGAAAGCCCCAGCGAAGATCAGGAAGAGGCCAAGGGAGGTGCGTGTTTCAGGACGGCAGGGCTCTGCCCCTCTCTGGTCCAGAGTCTGCTAGGGTCCGTGAGAGTTCTGGGCTCCGACCCCAGGCTGGTCCACTCAGACTGCCACCCGCTTCCCTGACTGTTCTGGGACCAGGCTGCCAGGATTCCAGTCCCGCCCTGCTCCCTGGGGCTTGTCACACAGGGCGGATTGCTTCATTTCCCTGTTGGCGCAGCGCCGATGACCACAGCACCTGCCTCGCTGGGCCGCCGTGGGGATTAAATGCACTGATGCCGGCAGAGAGCCGTGAACGGGCCGCGCCGGGGCGCGGGGGCGCTCCGGAGCCGCCCTCCTCCCTGTCCCTCCCACCCCTCCTCCCTGTCTCCACCCCACACCCCACGCCGCCCCATTTTCTTCTTCCCTCCTTCAAAACTAAAAACAAAACCTACGAGTAACTCGTTTCGTGAGAACAAGAGAGATCAAACAGAGCTCCCAGGGGCTCTGCCAGCCGGGAAGAGCCTCTCACAGCCGCGTGCTGACCCCTGGGCCGCCTGTCCACCAGGCCCCCGGCTCCTCCTCCGGAGAGCCTGACGCCCGCCCCCCGCTCCACAGCCCAGAGAGGTGCCCCCAGCTGCCCAGGGTCACACAGCTCGTCAGTACGAGAGCTGGGGCCGTCCGATCCCAGAGGCCGTGTGCTGGTTGCCGGGGCTATGCTGGGGGGCAGGGAGGGCTAGCCCTGGGGGGCGTTTTCCCGAGAGAATTTCACCCATTGATTCATTCATCCGCGGTCTCTGCGCCTCCTCGCGGACCTCACGCTCCTTGAAGATGCAGACTGTGCTGTTTACTTCCGTGACCCCCAGATCCCCGGGGGTTGGAGGTGCTCCACGGAATGGGTGAAATATGTACATAAAGGAGTATTCGGGAACACAATGAGTCCACACTGCAGGCCCTCACTTGCCCACCAGCTCACCCCCCGAGCCACTGCGTTCAGACTCCCGTTGCTTGCTCCGTGGAATCCCGTCTCCAGGGCCACTGGTGGCTGGTCTCCAGGTGGACACGTCCGCTTGTCACTGTCAGTCCTCGTCTCTGGCTCCGTTAGCCGTTCGTCCTTCCTGGCTCACACGCTTCTCTCTGGGCTCCCAGGACGTACCCTCTTCCCGTGATCCACCCTACTCTTCTTGAGACCCGACTATGCGGTCCTCTTCCGAGAGCCACTCCTTCAAGGCTGGGGGTCCCGTCTCTCTCAACATGCTCTCCAGGGTGTTCTGCTAGATTCCCTGGCAGCTAAAACACCAGCCAGTGAGGGTATGAAGGGTGCCTGATGCCAAGCCACCCACAGGAGCTCCTCTGTAGCCGAGACATGGAGAAGGTGACGATCACAGGTGAGATGAAACAGGTGATAAGCATCACCAGGTCCACAAGAGGCCGGCTCTTCTCTCTTTTATTGAACACTTCTGGCTCAGGAGCAGAAGACCAGCACTGAATGGGCATCGTCTCTGTGGCAGGCTCAGTCCAAAGTGTCCCTTGCTCCTCCCCAGGATTGGAACAGAGGGCATTAGTTAGCTCTGGCTGTGTAACAAACATCCCCAAACTAAAGGGCTTGAAACACTAACAGCTTATTTGGCTCACAGTCCGGTGGGTTGGCAGTTTGGGCTCGGCTCAGCTGGGTGGTTCAGACTTAAATTGAAGAAAGTGGGGAAAAGCACTAGACCAGTCAGGTACGACCTAAATCAAATCCCTTATGATTATACAGTGGAAGTGAGAAATAGATGTAAGGGACTAGATCTGATAGACAGAGCGCCTGATGAACTCTGGACGGGCTTTCTCACGTGGCAGGGGAAGGGTTCCGAAACAGCGAGAGCAGAAGGTAAAAGGCCCCTCCCGTGGTCACCCCACCTCATTCTATTAGCACGAGCAAGTCCCAGGGCAGCCCCAAATCAGGGGGTAGCAGCAGACCCCGCCTACTGATAGGAGGACTACAGAGAATCAAGGGCGTCGCCCAGTCTGCTGTGCAGACAGCCTTCGTTTTACAAAGGAGGCTGGTGGGGACGGAGCCGCTGAGTGGACTCCAGCCCGCTGACCCTCCTGCACACCCAGGCCTCCGGGCCTTTGAGCTCGGGAAAGGCAGGCCTCACCGAAGAGGGTGCTCCGAGGGGTCCCAGGCAGGCCGGTGACAAGCAGGCGCTTGACTCAAGAGGAGGATTAAGGACACTAAATCCGTCCCCGCGGCTTGAAGGGTGGCCAAAGCAGCAGGGCACCGCTCCAGGGGCAGGCCTCCCCACCCGCTGCCTGGCTCCAGCCTCGGGGGCCCCTCCCTCTGGGAATCTGGGCAGCTGGCATGTGCCAAGCCAGGCCTCCGATGACAGGGGCCAGGGGCCTGCCCAGACCAGCAGGGCACACAGGTGCCACCAAGAGCTCTCAGCGCTCCCCGAGTGTGTGTCCAGAGGGCCAGGGCAGAGAGAAGCAGGGCTTCCCAGCTTTCCTGTGGGGAGTCCGGGGGGGTCAGGCCTGGGGCAGGCTCCTGTGCTTTGGGCCCAGGTCCCTCCTCCCTACTGTGGGATAAAGGGTACGCTTTCCTCACAGGGAGGGGACGAGGGTCGAGGAAGGCAAGCTCGTCAAGGACCTCTCCCCGGGCTGGGCAGCTGCAACAGTGTCCAGAAATGCTAGCCATCCACAGCTATAGCCCAGGGGCTTCCCTGGTGGCTTAGCGGTCAAGAATCTGCTTGCTTTGTAGGAGACGCAGGTGACGAAGGCTCGGTCCCTGGGTGGGGAAGGTCCCCTGGAGAAGGGAAAGGCTACCCACTCCAGTATCCTTGCCTGGAGAACTCCATGGGCAGAGGAGCCTGGTGGGCAACAGTCCATGGGTTTGAGAAGAGTACACGACTGTGTGACTGAGCTCACACACACACACAGACACACACACACACACACAGTTGTCGCCCAGCACACTCAGCCCTGTTTCTATGCCCAAGTCCAAGAGCGACTGCAGATATAAAAAGCCACGTGGTGCCGATACCACACAGGACACACCTCCCCTGGGAGCTGGAGCAGCCTACACCCATCAGATCGACTTTTCTCCACTAATGCCTGTCTATTCATAGTGCCTGGGTTCAAGTATCCAGATAGTGTCATAGAATTTCAAGTTTTCCCATGAAAAAAACAGGCTTTTTTTTTTTTTTCCCTATTTCACATTTCAAAACATTGTTGGCTGTGAGAAGTACAGATGAGAGGGCCTCTGGATCAGGGTAATCATTACTCAGCAGTTCTGCCCTGACTGTGTATTAGAATGAGGTGGGGAGCAGGTTCAAATGCTATTCTTGCACCTCTCACCCGACCAAAGGAATCGCATTTCAGGACTCTGATGCGTAGCCAGGCATGAAACATCCTCTGCTGCTGCTGCTGCCAAGTCACTTCAGTCGTGTCCGACTCTGTGTGACCCCATAGACGGAAGCCCACCAGGCTCCCCCGTCCCTGGGATTCTCCAGGCAAGAACACCGGAGTGGGTTGCCATTTCCTTCTCCAATGTGTGAAAGTGAAAAGTGAAAGTGAAGTCGCTCAGTCGTGTCCGACCCTTAGCGACCCCACGGACTGCAGCCTACCAGGCTCCTCCATCCATGGGATTTTCTAGGCAAGAGTACTGGAGTGGCTTGCCATTGCCTTCTCCGGAAACATCCTCTAGAGATTATAAAACAGGGACGGGGCTTTGCCGGTTTAGGAAGGTCAGGGGAGACTTCTCCAAAGGCAGGACCAAGCTGATGGGGTAAGAAAGGGGACGGAGAAGGTCCCCAGCAGAGGGGGCCATACCCCACGGCAGGGAGATACTGGACAGCTAGTCTTGAGGGAATTAAGGGAGTGGAAAGGTCCCCGGGGGCTGGAGCAAGGCCAGCTGCCTCCCTGAGCTCTTTGGTGGGGTTCAGGGGGGCATTTTGGGACCAAGACCTCCCTGCAGGCGAAATCTGTGCAAAGAGGCTCTTTCTTCCCGGAGAAAAGGGAGCGGCAAGGCCGGTGAAGGAGAATAAATGAAAATCAGCATGCGACAGGGGTCATACGGAACCAGTAACCACATGGTTTTTCATCGTTTTTACCTTTTAGGTTATTTTGGTGCCTTTTTGTTGAATTAAATATTTTGCCACTGTCCCTATAATGGTTGGAGCAAAGCGGTGGTCATGTAAGGAGTCTGGAGTCCTACCTCCTTTGACTCTCGGGACTCTGAGAAACCCAGTTGGAAAACCCCACGGCTGGGGCAGGCCGCTGTGCCTGGCTTCGCTTTCTGCGCAGAGTTTGACCTGGCAGAGTTCCCCAAACTTTGTCAGTGAGGTCTCCCTGTACAAGTTTTTCTTTGGCCACACAACTCATGGATTGAACCGTGTCCACAAAAGAGATATGTCGAAATTCTGACCCCAGCACCTTATTCAGAAATAGAGTCTGTACAGATGTCATCAAACTAAGATGAGGTCACTAGGGTGGCATGCGTTAGAGTGGCCCTAATCCAGGTGACCGGGCTCTCCTGGCGGCTCAGCAGGAAAGACTCCACCTGCCGGCGTGGGAGATGCAAGAGATGCGCGCTCCATCCCTGGGTCGGGAAGATCCCCTGGAGAAGGAAATGGCCACCCACTCCAGTATCCTTGCCTGGGAAATCCCATAGACAGAGGTGCCTGGCGGGTTACAGTCCACAGGGTCGCAAAGAGTCGGGCACGACTTAGCAGATGCGCAACAATGGTCCGAGTGCCCGGGGTCCTGAAGAGAAGAGGGAATCTGACCGCAGAGGAGAGGCGCCATGTGAACTCAGAGACACACAGAGAGAAGGCCAGGTGACCCCAGAGGCAGAGTTCAGAGCGATTCAGCGGGAAACCAAGATATGGCAAAGGCAGATGGAGACCACCAGAAGCTCAGAAGTGGCAAAGAAGAATTTTGCCCAGAGCCTCAGAGGGCGCACAGCCCTGCGGACACCTCGATCCCAGACTTGCGGCCTCCAGAAACAGGAAAGGGAAAATGTTAGCGGTTTTAGGCCATCCAGTGAGTGGTGCTTTGTGACGGGAGCCCGAGGAGCTAACATACTCCCTAACTCGTTACTCAGTTCATTTTTCCCCTTCAAACAGACTCACGTTTTGTTAAAAAGTAAATCTCCCACTGCTGCTATAAATGGAAGGCCACTCTTCTCTCCAGAAATAGAAGGCGCCTGAGAAGTAAATACAATGAAAACTGAGTAGTGGAGCGGCGTGCAGTTGCCCGAAGGCTCTGCTCTGGGGACTTCCTGGTTGGAAAAGAAGACGGCCAGGTAAGGAAGGCGCTGAAGGCACACAAGCACGCAGCGGAGACCACTCGACGCGTCGGAGGGAGAAAAGGAGAGTGGAAGAGGCGAACTGCCTCACTGCCCGGAAGCGTCTCACCCTGAGTCGTCTCCCGGCGCTCAGGATCTCAGGGTGGCCACCCATCGGCCCCCACCAAACCCACCCCCTTCATGTCCTGAGCCGCTCCAGGCCCAGAAAGCTTCAGTGATTGGCCCGAGGTCCCACGGCGCTGGTGGCCAAGGCTGGACGTGAGCCAAACGCCTAGGTGCTTTCCAGGAAATCACACACAGGAGACTCTGGGGTCCCATCCAGCAGCCCCAGGTTGGGCCTGGGCTGCCACAGACCAAGCACAGTGACGATGAGCAGGGGCCATAAACTCCAACGGCCAAGCAGACAGACTCAGCAGCAGCTGTAGCTGGGCGAAGGCCGTGCAGAATTATCACCGCGCTTCAAGGCAGTGTGACGTAAGCACAACTTGGCTCACCCCGATGGCTATAATTCAAGTGGCGATCACATCTTTTACTTCCTGCTTCATGGGACTGTCCGTGTGGAAAATCAGCGTCGGTGCAGACAGCTTTCCCGCTCCACATCAGTCATGTCCAACTCTTTGCGACCCCACGGACTGTAGCCCGCCAGACTTCTCTGACTGTGGGATTCTCCAGGCAAGCATACTGGAGTGGGTTGCCATGCCTCTCTCCAGGGGAGCTTCCCGACCCAGGGATTGGACTGGCATCTCTTGGGTCTCCTGCATCGGCAGGCGGGTCCTTTACCACTAGCACCAGCTGGGAAGCCCTGTGTTTCTCGCAGCCACATGCTGGACAGCAGCAAGTTTGGGGCACACGCTCACGGGGCATCTCAGCCCCCTCGCCTGGCCAGGCGGCCACCCTCCTCCGCGTTCCTCGGCTACTCACCTGGCCAGGCGGCCACCCTCCTCCGTGTTCCCCGGCTACTCACCTGGCCAGGCGGCCACCCTCCTCCGTGTTCCCCGGCTACTGTTTGTCCCTTAGCTTCCACTGCCCGCGCTGGCCTGGGTGAGGGTTGACATGGCTCAGAACGTGGAGTCTGATGCCCTCGAGTTCACACCCCAGCTCCACGGTGCGGCCTTGCGTAGGTGGCTCAGCATCTCCGAGCCTCAGTTTCCTCATCTGGGAAATGGGTCCCTTCCTTGGAGGTCGTGTCTGGGAGCGTTTGGCTCGGCTCCTGCCACGCAGCAGAAGCTCCATAAACACTGACTGTCTCCACCTGCCAGGGTCCCAGCAAGGGCCGAGGAGAGACACACACACAGCACAGGCACGCTCCAGTACCCCAGCCCCGAAGGCCCCCCTCAGCCTCTCTCCCATCCACCCACCTGAGGGCAGAGAGGCCCATGGTGTGCAGCGGGCCCAAGGTGGACAAGAGGGCCCTTTTAGGGGGTGCGGGTGTGTTGAGCTGGAATAGGAGGTCGGGATGTCCACACAGGTCGTGTGCAAAGCTGCTCAAGGGCGAGGGGGAGCCAGGGGTAGCAGGAGGGGAGGGGGCGCTAGCCACAGCCGCAGGCAGAGGGTGGGTCCTCCCCTGCCCCCACTTGCAGGGTAGAACTCTGAGGAGACTGAGGAATTTTCACTCCAACCTGGCCCCTGGCTCACCATGACAATACAGCTGCCGAGGCAAGAGAGTGGGCTGGCCTTTACTCAGCGGCACGGCAGCCTGGCGGGTAGCTCGTCAGTATCAGGACAGATGCTTGCGGGCCTCTGCCGGTGCGAGGCACAGCCTGGTGTCATCTGGGTTTGCTCGGCTCCTGACCCTAGAGGACAGCACACTCGTCAAGTTAAGGGATGTCCTGGGCCCAGGGCTTTCCGTGGGCTTCCCAGGTGGCACTCGTGGTAAAGGACCCACCTGCCAGGGCAGGCAGATGCAACAGACGCAGGTTCGATTCCTGGGTCAGGAAGGTTCCCTGGAGGAGGGCATGCCAACCCACTCCAGTACTCCGGCCTGGAGAAGCCCATGGACAGAGGAGCCTAGCGGGGCTACAGTTCATGGGGTCGCAAAGAGTCAGGCATGCCTGAAGCGACTTGGCACACAAGGCTTTCTGTACACAAGTGCGAAGACCAGGCTTAAAAGCAGCAAATAGTTCCCAAGCACAAGCGGTGATAACACTGCTGCAGACCAGGTTCAGGGCCCACGTGGCAGCCGCCGCTGCCCCCAACTTGCACGAGGAGGGCGCAGGCTTCTGTTCTCCTGCACGGCCTGGCTGGGATCCTCCTGGGTAACCGGGGCCTGTGTCCCCCTGCCCCCCACCAAAACGAGCCTCTCACGCCCGGTCAGGCACCTGAGGTCTGACCGATAACCTCCTTTCTCACCGTCTTCCAAAAGGTCTGCTCACTCGCTCACGCCAGCTGGTTTTGTCATCTTGGCAAAAAAACGATCAGAATGATGGAATCATTCTAAGGCCTCACCTTGACCTTCTCAGTGACCCTAGGAGGGACTCCAGCGCCACCCTCATTTTACAGATGGAGAAAAGTGCAGGTGTTCGTGGCTCAGTCCTATCCAACTCTGTGCAGCCCCACGGACTACAGCCCGCCAGGCCCCTCTGTCCATGACATTCTCCAGGCAAGAATACTAGAGCGGGTGGCCATGCCCTCCTCCAGAGGATCTTCCCAACCCAGGGATCAAACCTGTGTCTCCTGCACTGCAGGCAGATGCTTTACCGTCTGAGCAGCCAGGGAAAACACAAGGCTCAGTTTGGGACCGGTCCTTTGCCTAAGGTCACAGCTGGTAAGGCGCAGAGCTTAGAACCGAGTACACGTCTCTCTGAACTCCAGAGCCCACACGCCTGCCCTCCGGCCGGAAACCACAGAAGAGGGGGCCTTCTCAGCACTGCTGTGTGTCCTGGGGCAAGCTGCTTGCCGTCTCTGAGCCTCCACATCCCCAGAGGAGTGGCCACGGAGGGCGCCTGGGGTCACCTAGATCTGGCGGGTTCTGAGATTCCAGGATTGGAGCTGGGGCGGCCGGCACGCCAGGGCCCACCCCGCTGGCTCAGACGACCAGTCCTGAGGCCCCAATCAGGACAGCCTTGGATCAGGCCATAAGTGGGAACAAAGCAGTCAGGGAGCTTGCCTCCTCGGCTTTGTTTATTGTCTGGGAGCTGGGAATATTTTGAATTGTTGTGTTTGGGGAGGGAGGGAAAAATAACCAAATATAAGAAGGCAGTCAGTGAGCGGCCCGGGCAGGAATGCAGAGGAATTAGGCCTGCCTGGGTATGTCTGGGAGTCGGGGATGCTCCCAGAGGCCCAGCACCCTCTGTGGCAAGAATTCTCCACTCCGACGAGACGTCCAGATTGCCTGGACGACATCAGTTTAAAAAAAGTCTCATTTCCAATTAAATTAGGATTTTGGAGGGTGGGAGCCAGACAGGAAGGTTTTTAAGCTTCCTGGGTGAATTGGGAGGATGGGCAGGGAGGCTGAGAGCCAGGGCCGCCCACAGCACCGCCCGTCAGGGGGTCACGGTGGCTGGTCTGGCCTGGAATTCCAGCTTCAGGAGGGCTGGGTGGGGCCTGGGACTGGGCATTCCTCACAAGCTCCCGGGCACCGCTCCTGGTCTTAGGGGGGAGGGTCATCCTTTGGAAGCCTCCCCGCTGTACTCATGACTCAAAGTGTGGTCTGGGGAGCAGGAGCATGTGGGCTCATCAGAAATTGAGAACCTCGCCCTGCTGGCGAATCTGCCTGTGAACCCGTCCCCAGGAGACCGTGTGCACGCCGCAGTTGAGGGGCTGACCGAGGTCACCATGCCTAGCCCGTCATGCTGCAGATGGGGAAACTGAGGCACGGAGAAGCAGGCCATTCAGGATCCCTCGGGGGCTTGGATCTAGGCCTCTCCAGGGAGGGTCTCCCACGCAGGGTTGACTGCAGAGTCTTCAAGACGGGTGCAGTGAGGGGCTTTAGCCCCAGCTCCACAAATGGTCAGCGTTACAGCTTATGGACCCAAACGTGTGGACGGGTGGCCCGCACAGGGGTGGCGGGGTGTCTGGGGGTGGCTCTGCCCCATTTGTTCGCTCAGCGGAGGCCTAGGGGCACACCCCGAGGGCCGGGCCCCGCTCTAAGCCTGAGGCCCGGCAGACTCAGCTCCACCATGAGAAGCGGGCAGCCTAGACGTGCAAGAGGGTATGAGCAGACGGACATAAAAACCATCGAGGGCACTGACACGATTCTCCTGTTAGGGTGGACGTGTGACCCGGTCTTGAGGGAGGAGACGCTGGCCTAAAAACAGGAAGGAGCCAGCCTGTGGAGGGCTGGGGGCAAAGCCCTCTGCGAGGAGCAGCCAGCAAAGACCCTAAGCCTTCGCTTCGCTTAGGGTCTGCAGGAGGCCTGGAGGGCTGTGAGGCTGGAGGGGAAGAGGCGCAAGACCGAGCTGGGGGTCGCAGAGGCCGCGGAGACTGTGCTGCGGGGCCAGCTGGCCACGCGTGGGCTGCTTCGAGGGAGGAGGCACTCGGTAGCTCTAACTTCTGATTTAAAAAATAATTATTTAGTTCAGTTCAGTGGTTCAGTCAGAGAAGGCAATGGCGCCCCACTCCAGTACTCTTACCTGGAAAATCCCATGGACGGCGGAGCCTCGTGGGCTATAGTCCATGGGGTTGCGAAGAGTCGGACACGACTGAGCGACTTCACTTTCACTTTTCACTTTCATGCATTGGAGAAGGAACTGGCAGCCCACTCCAGTGTTTTTGCCTGGAGAATCCCAGGGACGGCGGAGCCTGGTGGGCTGCCGTCTATGGGGTCGCACAGAGTCGGACACGACTGAAGCGACTCAGCAGCAGCAGCAGTGGCTCAGTTGTGTCCGACTCTTTGCGACCCTGTGGACTGCAGCGCACCAGTCCTCCCTTCCGTCACCAGCTCCTGGAGTCCACCCAAACTCACGCCCAGGGAGCGGGTGAAGTTATCTGCTTATTTATTTATTTTTGCCGGGCTGGGTCCTCACTGCAGCGCGCATGTCTCCCATTGCGGGCTCACGGCTCGCAGGCTGCAGAGCACACCCTCAGCAGTTGTGGCGCCCGGGCTCGCTGGCTCTGCTGCTCGTGGAATCTTCCGGGACTGGGGATCAAACTGGTGTCTCCTGCATCAGCGGGGTCGATTCTTCACCACCGAGCCACCAGGGAAGCCCTTCTTTTTGATTTTTATTGGCATATTCATCGCACTGAGGGATAAGTTCAGATCCTCTGTGTACAGCATGGGTGTCTGCAGAGACACACGCCCCCGGGGGTGGGGGGAGGCATCACCAGATCGGGATAGGGCAGCCCTCCAGCCCAGAAGGTGGTCTTTCTGGCCACCCGCTCCCTCACCCCAGGGGCCCCCACTGCTCCTATTTCCAAGACCACAGCTTCACAGCACTGACCTAGAGACCACATACCTGGCCATTTAAACAGTGGTCTGCAGTGCCGGGTGTTTCTGCGACGCCCCCCTAGCTTGGGGAATGTCAGCAGTGCTCCAGCCGGGTTGTCCGTTCCGCATCCTCCTGTGCGAGCCCCGGCCTTCAGCTCTCTCGGGAGTAACGCAGCCGTTCACACGCGTGTACAGTCCTGTGCGGACCTCTGTTTTCCTCTCTCTCCAGCAGTGCTGAGCCACAGGACTGCTGGCAGTTCAGTTAAATGGATGTTTCACCTTCTGAGACATCGCTCAACTGTTCTCCGCATTCTCTGTGGCATTCCCGCTCCCCACCATGCGGGGAGGGGAGTCCCGGACCCCTCCGGCTACAGCAGCCAGAGAAGGGCTGGGCAGGAGGGCGATCAGGGAGGAAGCCTGAAGTCACCAGCGGGGAGGAAAGGGTGGCCTGGCCTGGGGGGCTGGACAGCTGAGCCTCCAGGTGAGCGAACACAGGGGCGCACTGCTCCCTCCCTCACAGGTCTGTCCGCTGCACCAACACCCTCCCCTCCCCGGGGCAGACTTGCTGTTCCCACCAAGAGAGAGAAGGAAAGGTGCCCTGGAGGCCTGTCACCCGCAGCCCACAGCAAGGGCTTCCCGCGATGCGCCAGGCACGGCTGGGCACCTTTGCCTTCCTTCTGGCTGCTCCCAGTCTGGCTGAGATCCTGGCGGTGGGGAGGGCAAAGGGCAAAGCGCTCTGGGGGAAGGAACAGCACACGGCAGGGAACTGCTCGGCGAAGGCCAGGCCGTAGAGAAGCCCAGAGCATGCAGGCAGGAGAGGGTCAGCGAGTGTCTGATTAACCAAAGGCTGGGCTGCGTGCCATCATCGCCCTGCGCGCTCAAGTCTTCACTTACTCTTCAAGACAACTGGGCACAGGGGCTCTGCCCGGCCTGCTCCCACGGATCAGGAAGCCGAAGTACTGAGTGTGACGCGATTCCCTCGGGGCCCGCAGCCTGCGGGAGACGGAGCTGGGGCTTGACCTGATGGGCCGGAGGAGGGCGGGCGGGCGCAAAGCCAGTTCCCGAGGGTGCGAGGTGCTGAGGAAGCCTCCGTGGTGCCACCATCTGTCCGTCCACATCCAGAGACGTGGACACGGCTGTGCCGGGAGAAAAGGACCAGCTTGGGGGGGTGCCTGGCCGCTCCCTCAGCATCTCTTCCTCTCCTCTGGGATTGAGGGGCACGGCAGCCCGCCACACGACCCTCACACTGGCCCGATGGCCCAGCATGACTGGACCCCAGCAGTATCTCAACAACTCAGCCTGATACACGGATGAGATGGACCATTCCCCGGCCAGGGATGAAGGGTTTTCTTCAAAGCCCTGGATCAATTTGGCCTTATTATTGCCAGCTGCTGAGAGGGAAGCACTGGAGAGCAGCCTTTTCATAATCTCATCCAGTCCCTTGGAGTCCAGGGCCTTCCGTGAGTTACCCCCAGTCGATTTCCGTTCCTGGAATGGGATGTTAGTCCCCAGGGAATTTCAGGCCGGAATGGGGCTTCCGAAGGAAACCTCTGCCTGGGTTTCCTTGAAGGTCCCTCCTCCTGCCAATGCGTCTGCTTCCGTGGTGCTCACAGCCTGATCCCGGAGCCTCAGCCGCCCCGGACGCCCTGGTCTCACACTCAGCCCTCCACTGGGAACCGGGCGGGTGGGGACTGCCCCCAGGGGAGCCACACCCCACTGTGAGGGGGAGGCCGACGCCTCTGAGCCTCAGGCGACCGTAGATAAGGGCCTGAGGTGACTCCATCTTGCCACCTTTTCCAGAGAAGGCAGACGTTCCGGTTCGTAAAACTCTTGCAACTTTTAGTTCACAGCAATTAATTCAAAATAATTTAAAGTCCAGTGGAGGCCAAGTCAGCAGTGCAGACCACCCACCCCCAACCCAAGTTTGAGACCTGTTGTCACAATGGCTCAATGAGGCCGGACTCTGATCACTGACTCAGGCCCAGACAGCAGGCCCGCAGGCCCAAGCTAGAATGCAGTGGGGGGGTGGGGGGGAACCTGCGGGGTGGACCCCGGGGGTCTCCAGGCTCCGAGTGGCTCTGCTGCACCCTGGGTGGAGGTCAGAGCACTTCCCACCACCTTTCCGCCTCCCCTCCCCTCCCCCACCCTCTCCCGTCTTCTGCCCTCTGGGGTTGGGTTTTCGTCCAGCAGCCACTAAAGCTGCCCCCCCCCTGCCCCGCCCCAAAGCCTTTCAGTTGAGAGTGTGGCTTCTGGAACTAGATGGCCTGGGTTTGAATTCCAGCTCTACTACCAACCCCCTGGGCAAGTGACTTCATTTCTCTGTGGCTCAGTTTTCCTTTCTGTAAAATGGGGGAGATCACTAGTACCACCCTCACAGTGTGGTCTCGAGGAGCAGGCAAGTTAAGGTATTTAAATGCATCTACAGTGCCCTGCGGGCAGCGGTGTAGCTCAGAGCCCTTCAAGGGTTCCTTCGAGAAATGCAACAAACATTTGTTGAGTACACGCTGTGTGCCAGGCCCAGGGCCTGACTGAGGCACACAGGACAGAGTCCTGTCCCTCGGGCAGCTGGGGGGCCGGAGGGAGAAAGCAGACGGTTGAAAGGGCCCCATCCATGGTCCTGTGCCACCACGGGCTGCACTACAGTGACCCGCCCAGAGGTCAGCTGTCCCAACACCCTTTCCAAACCGAAGCCCCGGACATGCCGCTGCCCAGCTCGGAGCCAGTAGCCCCCTCAGCCCACGCTCGCTGGGTCAGTCGAAGCCTCCTTACAGCTCAAACCTCAATGCCACTGCCATCTCCTCCCACAGTGACCTGCCGCCCCGTGCTGCGTGCAGTGACGCACGGGGCTGCGGAGAGGTTTTGCGGGTGTCTGCTCCTTCCTTTAGCTGAAGGACAGACCCATGAGCCTCACGAGGGGAGCAGGGCGGGGACTCAGCCGCCGAGCCTCCGGGCTTTGGTCTCCTCACCTGTAAAAGGGGTGCAAGTGCTCTGAACTCAAAGGAGAGAGCTGAGGGGGCAAAGAGTGGGTGCCGCCCGGGGCGGCTGCCATGCTGCAGGCATAGCCAGCCCCTGGGGGCTTCCTGGAGGAAGGGGCACCTAGGTCAGCAGACGGGGTCATGCAAGGCCTGGAGAAAGGCACTGGAAGGCAGGGGCCAGGGGCTGGCTGGGCTGGAGCTGGGGGATGGCGGGCAGCCTCTAGAAAGTCACAATGGACAGCAGGGGCCTCAAAGAGCAGACCAGGGAGAAGTGAAGGGTCACTCCCACTGTCTGCCTTCTGGAGGGCGCTCCAGAGTGCTTCCAGGCGCTGGATTTGGGCTGGGCCAGGTCTGGCGTTAGGGGTGGCTCTCTGCGGGGCCCCGTTTGGTGTCTCTTCTCTCAACCTCGGTCTGAAAGGTTCTCTGCACACAGGCGCCCAGCTGCAGAGACAGCCTGAGAGACGGTGAGAGGTCAGCGACGGGCTCAAGAGGGGAGGGCATGCTGGGAGCCACAAAGCGCGGCCCTCAGGCCAGGCACGCGGTCTCTGCAGCCTGCCCATGCAAATAAGGACAAGAAGAATGGCACATTCCCCATTTTCATTTAAAAATAGACACTTGTTCGGCACTTCAGTGCCAGGGAGCTGCTGTTCTGAGCTGTCTGCACCCTTCACCTCGGGTCTTCCTCGCAGCCAGGGAAGATGTATCCCCGTCCCTCTTCCCCCGCTACCATTTGAGAGCTGAGGAAACTGAGTTAAGGGAGGGAGCCTGAGCAGGGCCCTAAGGTCACCGAGCGGGGGCAAAGCCCAGAAGCCAGGGCGCTCTGTCCCAGGGTCACCCTGAGGCCCCCAGGGAGGAGGTGGGGAGGGCAAAGCGGCCGGGCGGGGCTCTCCTGGGGGGTGGGGGGCATCCAGAGGCTCACAGAACCTGGGAGGAAGCAGAGGGTGGTTTGGAGCCCGCCGCTCGGGAGCCCCGGCCGCACCCGCCGAGCCAGGTGGAGGGCTAGCTGCGGGCTTGGCGGCTCGCGCTGGGTTGGGCTCTCCCGCTCCTCATCGGAAGACCGGAGGAGGGGGCTGAAGACGCCTCTGCTCGGCGCCCCCACCCGCACCCCCGCCCTCCTTGGCGCCAGGCGGTAACTGGGAGCCTCGAAAGGCGAGGCGCGCGGCACGGCGGGGAGCGGGGACCGAGCGCTCGCCCGCCGCACGAAGCCGCGCGCGCGCTCGGCGAGCCCGGGGCTCTTTGTGTCCGAGCCCGAGCGCGTGCGTGTGCGGCGTGTGCCTGCGCGCGTGTGCGCGAGTGAGCGCGCGCGCGTGTCCCCGCGGGGCGTGGCCGGCGCCCCAGGCCCGCCCCGGGCCCGCCCCGCGCCCCGCCCCCGGCCCGGCCAAGCTGGTATTTTTCCACCCAGCAGGATGGGTGATGCTGAGAGCTGCCTGCTCAGACAACAGACGCGCGAGGTCAGGAAGAAGCCGCTTATAAATTACTGCTTCCTCCGCGCCGCCGCCAGCGCCGAGCTCCGCGTCCTGGCCGCAGCCCGGCCCGCCGCTCAGCGCCGAGCCCCGAGGACCGCGAGCCCCGAGGCCGGCCCCGCCGAGAGGGAGCCCGAAGCGCGGACCCCGCGGGCCAGAGATCGCGCCGGCGGGCAGTCCCTCGGCGCGCGGAAGCGTGCGCGGCCGAGCACAGCGCCGTGGCCGCCCCAGGTACCGAGGGAGCCGGAGCCGGGCGCGCGGAGCCCCCGCCTAGCCCCCGACCTCCTCCCCGCCCCGGGGGGGCCCCCAGGTCCATCCAGGGCGGGACGGAGGGTCGTCCGCTGCGTCCCCCGGCGGGGCTGTTATTGTCTCCCCGGCGAAAGGGCTGGGGCGTCCCAAGCAAGGAGCCAGGTGCGCGCGTGTGTGTTCCGGCGTCTCCATCTCACTGGGGGTCTGCAGATATCTCCGTGTCCCCGTGTGTGTCTGTGTGTTTCTCCGGGCGCTCGCGTGTCCCCGTGTGTGTCTGCTGTTCTGTGCACTGGGCGGTGCGTGTGAGTGTTCTGGTGTGTGTGTCTGTGATACCTGTGTGGCCGTGTCTTGGGATGCGTGCCCTTGTGCCCCCTGGAGTGCGTCTGTGTGAACCTGTGTGTGTGTGTGAGAGACTGTATCTCCGAGTACCTGGCTGTGCACGTGTGTGTCCCCAGGTGGGGCTTCTGTCTCTGGCTCCCCGTTGCGGACACTCGCGTGTCCTCGATTGTACCTGAGGGAGCGTCCCCAGGTGCCTGGAAGACCAGGCACCCGGAGCTGGTTCTCTAGGGCTGGGCCGAGCGGGTGGAGGTGACAGGGTGGCGCGGCTCCGCGGGTGCGGCGAGCAGGTGGCAGTGCCAACCTGGAGCAGCAGGATGGAGGCCCCCAGGGACAGCCGGGAACCAGGCGGACATCAGGCAGGGACAGTGGGACACAGCCTTCTCGAGATCTCCCCCTTCCTGCTGGGGGTTCCTCTTTTGCACTGGAGGCTCTGGTCCCCCTCCCAGCAGGGGGAAGTCAGAGAGAGGCTCTCAGGGGCCTCTGACGGCGGCCGAGGCTTCGTCCTGGACCGGAGGGGAACCTGTGGGCTGCCCTCCCGTGCACTCGGAGGGAGGTGTGTGCTGGGCCGGGCTATTTTGGTCACTGCTTGGGCTCTGCCAGATCCTGGCCTCCCCCAGGACCAGCCCCAGAGGCTTGGGAGGCAGCCCTGGCCCCCGTTTCCTGCCTGGGGAAATCAGCTCAGTAACTGCCCGGACACTTGAAAACAGGGTCTCGGGGCTGAGGTTGAGTGGTGAGCAGCTCCACTTGCACTTGGAAGATTCAGCCCCTGCCTTGGCACTGCTGCCGTTCAAATAAATGTCATGGGGGAGATCTTTTTTTAATTTCTTTTTAATTTTTTCTTGGCTGGAAAGGAGGGGAATCTCATCCAGAGACTTCCAGCCAGAAGGAGTTTATTTTTATGAGAGCGAACGGGTGGTGAGCGCTTAGCAACCGCCTGCCTCCCTCTCGACCAGGGAGGCATCCGGGGAGTGTGGGGTGGGCACACGGCGAGCGGTGTGCTGTGGGGGTGCGGTGGGGGAGGAATTCCATCAGAATGACGTAGAGGGGCTGGCGAGCCCTCGTGGAGAACCCCCCGTAGGGTAGGAGTGGGGAACTGGCTAGAGGTCTTGGGCCTGGCTCAGCACCCCCAGCCCCCGTTAACCTTGGGCAGGCTTTTTGGGGGGCCTCAGTTTCCTCATCTGTAAAATGGGTGGAGTAAACCGCTTAAGGGGTAATCGGAGAATGAGAGTCAGGAGCTTGTCCCCAGGGAGTCAAGTCCAAGGACTGCGCCTCTGTCTTAGCTGGCAGACGACCTTGGGTGATTTCCCCTGTCTACTCTGAACCTCAGCTTCACAGTCCAGGCAGCAAGGACGCCAAGCCGGCCTCACGGCGTCCTTGAGGGGATTGAGGGAGATGAGGCTGAATAAGCCTGTGGTAAGCTGTAAAGCCGGGCTCGGCTTCGGAGCTGCCGATTAGAGGGTGTCACGAGGTCCTGGGTCACTGGTGTGTGGCAAGGGCCAAGGCGCAACCTCAGGCTCTTGTCCTCCGGGGCTGCCCTTGGACGCCCTGTGGCGCAGCTGCGGGCGCGCTGCCTTGCCCCGTCCTGCCCATCTCACCCTCAGGAGATCCGGCACCAGCAGTGCAGTCAGAAGGCCCCAGTGAGTGGGTGGTGCCCATTTTACAGATGGGCAAACTGAGGGCTGCCCAGAGGATTTGGCCTCGATTGGACAGCACCAGGGTCAGGCTTCAGAAGCGTTCCCTCAGCCAGCCATGAGTTTGGGCTCTGCGGAGCTTTCGTCACTACAGAGTTGAAATTGGACCAGCACCTGGGGAACACGAGGGACAAAGGTCCTCAGGGCTGGAGGGTGAGTGTGTGGCCCCCTCGGCACCGTAATTCCGCCCCTGGTTACTCATTCCCCCTTCTCTCCCCCCCGCTGGCAGTGTAGGCTCTGAGGGTGGTGTTTGCTCACGCTCCACCTGTCAGCTTGTCAAGGGATCCGGGCCCCTGTCAGGCTTTATCTGAAGGTCTTTCCAAAGGTCCCGAGATGATAAGACACTCTCAAGTCGTTCAGCACGTTCCTGTATACCGGAAAGAGCTGGAAAATAAATGACAGAGGACCCTGGGGTGCAGCCAGGCTATAGCTGGGAGGCGTCCGAGTGGGGATCCAGGCTGGCCTTCGAACCCCAGGGTCAGCGGGCGCGTGTGGGCTGCCTCCCGACCTCTGCCGAAGGTCATCAGTGAGGGTTGGAACCCCAGGGTCAGCGGGCGGCTGTGGCTGCCTCCCGACCTCTGCCGAAGGTCATCAGTGAGGTCTTCAGGGTCACATCTCGCTCCTGCGTGGTGGCCAACTTATCTTGGCCAAAGTGAATTTACAGGTTCTCTGGGGAGGAGCCCTGTGTGCGGAAATTCCCAGAGCGGGCGGGGGTGGGTGTTTTCAAGTGTGAGTGGGAGCTCTTTTTTTTTTCAAACGTGCCTCATTTCTTTGCTCTGGCCTGTTCTCACTGGGCCCTGGATTTGGAGTCGAATATTGGCCTTCGCAGAGCTCACAGCCCAGAGAGAGGGAGCTTGGCAGGGTGACCGCCTCTGGTGGCCCCGCCGCCCGTGACTGCTCTCACTTCATGTGAGATGCCAAGGGTGTAGGCAGGAGACGTTCCAGCTTCTCAGAGGAGGTGATGCTGGAGCTGGCAGAGGGACAGGGCGGGCTGGCATTCCAGGCAGGGGGGCATAGCAGGCGCAAAGGCACAGCGCGGCAATAGACAAGCCTGTTTGTCGAACAAGCCTCGCAGGGGACCCAGCTGCAGAGAGCGCTGGGCACACAGGCAGCGGAGATAGAAACAGCATCAGGCCGGGTTTAGGGGCAGTGGTGCAGAAGCCAGGTAAACCTGAGGGGGCAGGAGACCCTCACGGGGAGTGGGGGGACCAGGCAGAGGTCCAGGACCAAAGGTAGCCAGGCTACTGCTCGTCAGGGCATAAAAGCATTTTCCGTGCCAGCGAATCTTGCCCTGAGCTCTTGTCATAAACATGGGGTGAAGGCCCGGATACGCTGTTTAACAGGTACACAGGCCATTAACTACCTCTGACCTCCCCAGGGCAGGTAGCCTTGGCGCCTGAGCTGGAGTGCATCCGCCCTGGACAAGGCATGGTTCAGGGCATCCCTGCCCACTTCACCTGCTCAGAGGCTTCGTTTGGAGACCCCGGCTGAGGGCCAGGGGTTGGGGGGAGGCAGGGAGAGGGCAGAGAGGATGGAAATTGCTCTTCTGTCTCTAAAAACCGACTTACAGACGAGAAATCACCCGACACGAGCAAAGGGGAGGGGGCGTGCGGGCGGGGGGAAGGTCACCTTAGCCGGAGTCTGGCAGCAGAACTAACCTGAGTGACTCAGTACACATTCAGGTTTCCTGGCCTGGACACGCAGGACCCAAATCCCCAGGGGATAGAGCCCAGGCATCTGTATGTTCCCAAGTTTTCAACCGTGACTGTTTAAAAAAATATATTAAAATCGAGATATGATTTGCATTCAGTGAAATGCAAAGATTCTGTTACGGTTTGTTGAGTCTTGTCAGATCCCTACACCTGTGTAGCCACCATTCAGGTCAAGACGGAGAACGTTTGCAGCTCCCCTGGAAAGTGGACTTGTGCCCTCCCACTCCCAGAGACAACCAGTTTCTGATTTCTGTCACCGTTAGGTTCGCCAGGCCTAGAACTGGGTGGATTTATATGGTACATATATGTGGCTTCTTTCCACTTTATGATTTAAGATCCATCCATGCTTCTGAGGGTGCCAGTGGTTTGTTCCTTTTATTGCTGAGGAGTGGACCGCTGGGTGGACGCCCCTCGGCTTGCTGTGTCCACTCTCCTGTGGATGGACAGTTGGCTTGTTTCCAGTCTGGGGTGGTTATGATTGAAGCTTTTATGAGCCCTCATGTACAAGTCTCTTTGTGGGCATATGTTTTCATTTCTCTAAGAGTGGAGCGGCTGGGGCGTGGGGTAGATATTTGTTAACTTTATGAGAAACTGTCAGGAGTGGCTTTTAGGTTCAGAAACAGTAGATCTCAGTGGCTCTTAAAGGTCATTTTTTAAGAAGTGCAGTCTAGGCTTCAGTCTGTGTGTCTGGCTGACATTCTGTCTGTCGCCTTTGCCATCCGCCCCTTCCTGTGATAACAATGAGGCCTTTAAGAGTATACATTGTCCTCTGCATGCAGCTTTGGCTGTACCCCTCAGAGATCGAGGTGGACATATATTCCTTTTAATTCCGTTTTAGATCAGTTTTTGTTTCAGCTCTGATTTCCCCTTGGGCCCAGGGTTCGTGAGGATCTGTTCGGCAAGCTGGCTGCAGCTCTGTTTTGTTAACGACAAGGGCATCATCCTGTTCTTGGTTCTGCCATTTTCGCTATTCAGAGAGCAGACCACTGCGGAGCTGACGCTCGGCGGAACATACAGGTCTCCTGGCCATTCTGAACAGCTAGTCTGCATTTGGGAGTCACTGACCAGAGCCTGGCCTGTCTTATTCACCCTGAGTGCCACCAGCTCAATGAATGGAACGCCCCCACCCGAAGGCTTTGAACTTACTCTGAAAGTGGGCAGAGAAGCTGCCGAGGGCCGGAACCGATGCTCATTCAGCCCCAACAGGTCTCATCTCCCTTCCTGCATTTAAACCCTGTGCCTGACTCTGGGGCTCTCACCTCCATCTTCTCGAAGGCTTCGTCCACCCTCAGGAAAGAGCCCTCTTGCCCGTCACACAGCTGGGACCTGGAGGGACAGCCAGAGTCTCTGCCCCTCCCCCTCCCACTGCACGTGCTTTTTTTCCTGAGCTGTTCAAGGCTTCCGGCCTAGAACAAAAGCCAGAGGGAGGGATGACAGATAGACCAGCTCCTGGGCTGAAGGCGCTCCCGGTCTGGGGAAAGAAGATCTGTATCAGGAAGGAGTTAATGAACAATCCCAGGGCGTTACGCCAAGGGCAGGGAACACTAGGGAAGGTGGCTGGGGGTGTGGGGGCTTCGGGGTCAGGGAGTGAAGCGGACCCCACCCACCCATTTAATGGAGGGGGAGACTGAGGTCTGAAGGAAGCCTCCATCAGCAAGAGGGCCTTGTTCATAAACTTGTGGTTCTGCCCGCCCCCCCTCACCAGTTTGGCCCTCAGCCTGCCCTCCCTGAGCGGAGGTTGGGACCACGTCTCTGCGGGCTCCCTGGTGGGGACATTCTGCGAGTCTGCCCCTTCCCACCACTCTCCCCTCTGTACGGGATGGAAGAGCTGCAGCGGGGTCCCCACAGAAAGTCCTTAACGCCGCCAGGGTGCTGCTGCCCGCTGGGGGTGCAGGGTGCGGCTGGCCTTAGGTTTCAGCCGAGTCACGCTCCTTCGGGGCAGGGCTCAGGAAGGGGGCGGTCCTGAAGGCTTCCGCCCCACGGCCAGTCGGCACCTGGAGACCCAGGGCCGCTCATGCCTGGTGGTGGACTCAGGCCTTGATCTTCAGAACAGCTGTCACCTGATGGCACCTGCTGACTGCTCTCTGGGTGAATGCCATCCCAGCCCAAGACCGCAGCCTGCTCACCCAGCCTTATGCCTCCTGGGCTTCGCTGTCGTTTGTGGGGCTGCCAGGAAAGAGGGAGCTGGGGAATGGCGGGTGTCAGCTCTCAGCAGCATGTCTCTGTCCGGTTCCCAAGCCGGCAGTGGCTCCCTAGTGCTTCGTGAAATCAGGTCCAAACTCCCCAGCCTGGCGTTCGGGGCCTCACCTGATCTGGCTCCTGCCCAGCGTACATTCTCACCTGCTCCCACATCTCAGCGCCCCGCGTGATCTGGCTGGTTTCTGCTCCTAGGCCCAGCCTTGGGCTCTCAGCCCACCCCGTACCTCAGCCCGAAATGCCCTTCCTTCCTTCCCTCCTAAGTCCCGCTCCCCCAGGGCCAGCTTGAGGCCACCTGCTTCCTGAAAGCTTCTTGCAGCCCTGTAATGATGCTGGCACATCATATGCCCCCCCCCAAAAGATGATCTGCATCCAGGTGGGCTTAATCTCGCCTTCCTCTGAGCCCTGGAGGACCTCTTCTCTGCCTGGAGCCCAGACCTGTGAGGTCTTGGCTTTTATCTAGCCACCTGACCATCTGAGTGGGTCCAGGGCTTGGAAATTACATCCACCCACCTCCATCCATCCTTCCGACAAATGTTAGTTCCAGACCCTGTCCTATGCCCCGGGCAGGGGGCAGGTGGACAGGGCAGACCAGCTTGAGCCTTCATGGAGCTGACCTCAAGAGTTAAAGGACTTGTTAAAGGGCATCACAGCCTCGGGGTTTGGGAGCTCTTGGCCACTGGCTTGCTGTGTGACCTAAGCAAGCCCTTCCCTCTCTCTGGTCCTAACCTGTAAGGAAGCGTCACTTCCGAGGGAAATGCCTGCTGAGTGAAGCTGGGAAGGACCCTTTTTTCTCTCTGTTGGGGAGCACACATCATCAGAACAGGGGTGATGGTCCTATGGGGCCTCCTTTAAGGATTCAGCTGTGGTCCCATCCATTTTCAGGATGTCCAAGCCCTCGCTCTACAAGGGGCCACCTGATCTGGGGGCTAGAGTTCAGAGATGCTCTGAGCAGAGCTGTAGTGGAACAGGCCTTTCGTGAAAAACTCTTCCTTGGGGGAAGAAAGTTTGGTTTTTATTCCATCATTGGTAGAAGAGTATGTTGTTGTTCCGTTGCTAAGTCATGTCCGACTCTTGGCAACCCTATGGACTACAGCCCACCAGGCTTCCCTGTCCTTCACTGTCTCAGGGAGCTTGCTCAAATTCATGTCCATTGAGTGGGTGATGCCATCCAAACCATCTCATCCTCTGTCGTCCCCTTCTTCTCCTGCCTTCAATCTTTCCCAGCATCTGGGTCTTTTCCAACGAGTCGGCTCTTCGCATCAGGTGACCAAAGTATTGGAGCTTCAGCATCAGTCTTGAGAGTCTGTTGGACAGCAAGGAGATCAAACCAGTCAATCCTAAAGGAAATCAACCCTCAGTATTCTTGGAAGAAGAGTACAGGTCAGAACCAATCTTAAAAAAAAAAAAAAAGACCTGCCCTTCCAGCCCCTGGCACTGGGGACTGAGCAGAATCTGTTGTGCTTCCACTTCTCACCGATGGAAGTTGTGAGTTGTTTGCAAAGATTGCATCCCAGGCCTGAAGAAAAGGGTACAAGTCACTGCAAAATGGTCTCTGAGGGGCAACTCCAGGCTGCCCGTGTATTTTAAGTTGTCCACTCGGTTTTATAAAATTGAGCCAGTATTTTTTCAAGGTGGATATGTTTTTATTACTGCTGGCAGCTCAGTTTTTCTGAAGAGCCCCTCCATCTCACCCAGCAAACCTCTGGGACTCTGAAGGCTGCCCAGCCCACCACCCCTTCCTAGGTTTAGTTCAGCTGCTGGTGGATCCCAGGCGGGTGGGAGCCTTCCTGCTGGATTCCTTCAGCAGGGCTGATGGGGTGGCAAAGGGTAGAGGGACCCCCAGCCCTTTCAGGGGCCCCTTAGTGCTTTTGAGGGTGGTGTTTCAAGGCTGGAACTGGAGAAATCCAGCCACCCGCACCCACCTGCCCACTTCAACCTGGGCACTGCTCCATGTGCCCTGGCGGTGGGGGGTTGGGTGGGCCTGGATGTAGCAGGCATTCCCAGGGCAGCCCCCCTGCCAACCTCTGCTCTGACTGAGGCTGATCTGCCTCCTTAAATGTAAAAGGTTCAGCCTTCTGCAGAAAGGACCAGACAGCCAGTCTCTGCTGAAAGCCCCAAAGCTGAGACCTGGAATGTTGTTATTACCTAGGCTGTACCACAAGTTAAGGCCAGTGGTCCACTCGCTAAGCCTCACGTCCCTTACCCTCTCCTGAGCCGTCCAGGGGCTTGTCATTCGTTGGGAGGCTGGAAGAACCCGGAGAATTTTTCTACCCTCCACCCCCCCGCTTACCCTTTCATAACCTCTGACCCCTGCCCGCCGTTCCCCAGGCCTGGGGGTTGTCACCTCTGCCCTGGGATGTTGCAATGACAGGGGGTGGTAGCTGTGCCCTGTGCCAGTGCTCAGACCCGGAAGGCGGAGGCCTCACTTGGGATCTTGTCAGAACGCCCCTTCCCTGGCAGGAGGACGAAGGTGGGGCCTGAGAATCTGCATTTCTCACCAGCTCCCAGGTGCTGGCGAGGCTTCTGGTCTGGGGTGGGTGGGGTGGGCAAGCTCTGTAAGCCAGGCCCCGAGCCTTATGAGAATCCGTCTCCCTAATCACCAGAGGCAGCTTCCTTCCCCTTTGCACATGGAAAGCCCAGGCCTCAGAGAGTGCAGGTAACTTGCCCGAGGTCCCGCAGCTGGGAGCCTCTGAGCCAGGCCAGGCCAGGCCCTCTGGGCCAGTGCCACCTTGGAAAGGCGGTTAGTGGGGAAGCCGTTTTCTGTTGAACGGTGTCCCCGGTCCAAAAGCCACAGGAGGCTTTTCAAAGCAGCCAAGTCGGATGTAAGTCGGGGAGAGCCAGGGGCCAGCCAGGCTGCGCGGGATGGGGTGCTGGCGTGTGGCCTGGTGGGGGGGAGTGGCCGGAGATGGGGTGCTCACAGCTCCTGGCCGACCCGCATGGGGCCTACCCAGAGCCCAGGGAGGCACCAGGTGGCATTTTCTGCCTCCCCGTTGTTTAGATAAATCCCAGGGTGGAGAACTGGCTGGAAGGGTCAGCAGTGGGACAGGCCAAAGCTGTGACCCGGTGCGTTAGTCGTTTAAAGGCTAGGCCTCTCCTTGCAGTCGAAAGGGCGCTTTTCCTTAACTGGGGGTCTGCTTTGGGGACTGAGGGGCTGTGGTCTCCTGCCTGGCTGGGCCTTCACTTTTGCACTGGGCACCTGCCCCAAGCAACTGGGAAGAGTGGAACAGATTTAGGGTCTGGGTCCTTGAAATGTGGTCCCTGGCGGGAGCAATCTGAACTTCGAGGGGAGCCTGTTAGAATGCAGAGCCTGGGACCCTGCCCCAAGCGTCTCCACCCCAGCCCTGCTGACTCAGACCCTGGCGGGAGTGCCCAGTCCTCTGGGTTTTAACAAACCCTCCAGGCTTCACTCGGGAGAAGGGCTGATTTCTCCATCTCCAGCCAAGCACCCGGGGTGGGGGAGGGTCAGTCTTAACCTTTGCAACTGGCTGGAGCACCAGGGCTGCCAGGGGACCTCAGACATCATTTCCTCTGTGGCTCC
Source organism: Moschus berezovskii (assembly GCF_049115385.1). Classification (NCBI taxonomy): domain Eukaryota; kingdom Metazoa; phylum Chordata; class Mammalia; order Artiodactyla; family Moschidae; genus Moschus; species Moschus berezovskii. The sequence goes on from NC_142483.1 coordinate 2,904,988, forward strand.
CTTTTCTGATGGCCCGGGTGTCAGAGAGAGAAAGGGACATGCATAAACTCACACCGCAGATTCAAGGCAGATGGAGTCTGGGGTCCTAGGGCTGCAAGTGGCAGAAACCAGTTCAAACATATTCTGACTCCTTTAAGGGAAGAGCCCGGAGTCGTCCTTCAGGTGTGGCTGGATCCAGGTGCTGAGAGATGTCACGGGGGCTCCGTTTCTTCCTCATTTTTTTCTGTGCTCCGTGTCGCTCCTCGGGGGGGTCCACTCTCCCTGGGGAGCCCCCAGCTGCACAATGTGTTACCCACACCCACCCCCAGCAGAGCCATCCCAGCCTTGACCCTTTTTTCCCGGGATTTTCTGCACAGGCCCTGCCATCCTTCTCAGCGTCCCGTCTTGATCATGTGTTTGTCCGGCAGCCCTCTGATGGGCTCAGTCCAGATCGCATGCCACCCCTGGAAGTAGGAGGTGGGCCTAGCCCACCCAGAACCCCGTGGGCTGAGAGGAGAGGGGGGTGGGCTCCAGGGAGAACAGATGCAGGGAACAGACCCAGAAAAGGGGTGCAGGCGCCCGCACACTAGCTTGATGCAGAGGGTCTCGGTGCCATTTTCCCTCTTCTCTGAGCTGGGCCGCCTCATGCACCTGCTGAGGTCTCACTTTGGACCAGATCATCCTCCCCTGCGTCTGGTTCCTTGAGCGTTGTGGCTGTGATTGTGCACCGAGCCTGCTGCCTTCCTCATGCCCTTTGTCTCTCTTCCCTGGGCGTGGTCCCCGATAACAGCCGTGCTATTTCCACCATCTGCACCCACTGCAGACATTACTAATCCACCCAGAGTTCACAGAGCCACGTGTCCGCCCAGAGACGGAAGCCTCGATGGCATCCTCGTCAGCCTCCACCATGGGATTCCAGGCTCCAAGAGAGCGGGGCCCTCAGCTGTCTTATTCACTACCGTGCTCCCAGGGCCTCCAACAGTGCCTCCCATGTAGTCAGTGCTCGATAAACAACTGACTCAGCCTTCCTACACCCAGTGCCCGGGACACAGTGGGTGCCCTTGTGAGCACTGGGGGGAAGGGGGCCCTGTATACTGCTGGAACCCAGCTCTAAGTCTGGGGAAGAGGCCCCACGGGCAGGGCTGTAGGTACAAAGAGGAAGTAAGTGCCCAGTCCTGGAGGCCTCTCTGCTCTAACAACCCCTCCCCCCGCCCCACCACCCCCACTAATCCATTTAGCTGTTCATCCAAGTGTGAGGCCTTCCTTGATAAGGAAGCACTTCCTGGTTTTCTGCATTTTTTTAATCCAGGAAACCTGGAGAGCCTTCCAGCACAGCTCTGCTGGTGAAATGAGAGGCAGACGTGATCCACCCCCACTTGCCTTGTTTCTCAAACCGAGTCCCAAAGAACCGAAGTGGTCTATTTAAAAAAAAAAAAGATTTTGAGGGTCAGTCACATCCGGGGACCACTTGACCCAGCCCAGTTCCACAGGCGCCCCTGGTGCACTGGAGCTTAGCCTCTAACCAGGGGATGGGTGTTATTAACACGCTTTTCATCTAGACAGTCACTCACAGCCCCAGGCGCCTGGCTGAGCTGGGGGGCAGCTCAGGGGGGTGCAGGTTTTGGGGTTCGAGCTGGGGTGGGGGTCGCTTACCCCTTCTCAGACAGCAAGAAGAGCCTTTCCCCCTCCTGACTGCCCCTCCCAGCTCTGCTTCTCGCCCCTGACTATTTTAGGCACCCTGCACCCGGGCGAGGGGTGTGTGAGCATGTGCCGGTGCTTGAACACGTGGGGGGTGTGTGTGTGTGTGTGCACTCGTGTGTGCGTGCGTGTGGGAGCACCGAGTGCCCCCGGATGTGGACGGGTTCCCAGGGCCTAGAGCAGTGCCTGACATATTAGACGCTCAATAAGGAGCTGACTCAGTGTTGCTGTCCCCGGCGCTGCGGGCTGGGTGGTCATGTGGGGGCCAGACCCCGGGGTCCCGCGTGCCTCACAGCCTGACCAGACCTCTTCTTCCCTTCTCTGCTGCCTCCCCTCGCCACAGGTCCAGAGCAACAGCGCTTTGTGAGAAGCCTCCAAAACGTAAGTGGCGTCTGACCTCCCCGCGGTCGCGGTATCTCGCCGTGGGTGGCAGGGACCCGCGGGGGTGGGGAGGTGGGTTGCACGATCCCAGATCGAAGCGCCAGGACCCTGTCCACAGGTCACCTGGGGATGGTGGGTCTGCGGCCCTGCTTGGCCACCCGTGCGCGTTGGCGGCAGGGAGACGGCCCTGCAAAGCTGCTGAGCACTGATCCCGGAGTCCTGGCCTGGCTCTGCACCGGGCACGGAGGGGGCCCTCGCAGGGTCGGTGCTGAGGTTCGGGGTCAGGAGCACGTGAAAGGGGCTCCCAGCTGATGGGATGCTTGAGGAATCGCGCTGCCATCCCAGTCATCTTTTCATTGCATTTTCTCTTTATTTAAAAAGCAAAAAAAGGAAAACCTTCAGGAAAGTTGCAAGAATGTTACAGTGAAGCCCGGTATGTCCTTCCATTGGATCTTCCCACCGGGAGCAGTTTCGTCCTTGGCTTCGTGGCTTTACCATGAGCTGTGAAAACAGCTGTGTTTGCGTTTACTGTGGTTGCCTCTGCGGGGAGTTTCGGGCGTGATGCCTTTTACCTCTGATCCTTCCACCTGCCCTTCGTGAGAGCAAGGACTTTTGTTCTCATGCAAGCCCACAGTGATCAGCCCTGGAACATCTAACGTTGACATGGTTCTGTTATCTAATCGACATTAATAGCGTTTTGCTGATTGTCTAGTGGTACAGAACTCCCCCCCACCCCCGCCACCCCAGTTCAGGACCATAGTATGCTTTTTTTATTTCTTTTTTTATTGGAGGATGATTGCTGTGCGGTGTTGTCTTGGCCTGTGCCGTATTCCAGCATGAATCAGCCACAGGGACACCTGTGTCCTGTCCCTCCGGAGTCAGCCTCCCATCTCCCAGCCCACCCCACGGACACGGCTGAGCGACTTCCGCTTTCACTGTTTCTCCTTCCTGCACTGTCTCCACAAGTCCATTCTCTACGTCTGCATCTCCATTGCTGCCCTCCAGATAAGCTCATCAGCACCATCTTTCTAGATTCCATACGCGTGCATTAATGTACGATATTTTTCTTTTTCTGACTGACTTCAGTAGTGCTTTTAATGTGTTTTTGAAAAGGGTTTGATGGGGGCAGGAACCTGACTCAAGCCACTTTTCTGCAGTTGCCTTCTAAGCCTTGATTTAAACATCCTCACTGTGTGTGTGCGCGCGCTCAGCCGTGTCCAGCTCGTTGTGACCCCACAGACTGGACCGCTCCAGCCTCCTCTGGCCACGGGATTCTCTGGGCAAGAATCCTGGGGTGGGTTGCCATGCCCTTCTCCGGGGGATCTTCCCTACCCAGAGATGGAACCCGGGTCTCCCACATTGCAGCAGATTCTGTACCATCTAAGCCACCAGGGAAGCCCTAGGGGTTTTCAAAGAAGTCTTTGAGTCGTGGCGTTCAGTGAGAGGCACACTTCATGACAGGACACGGTGAGTACTTACACACGCGTGAGACTGAAACCACAGTTTCACAAAGTGCCGCGCGGCCTCGCCGTCTGGGGGGCTCTGTTCCATCCTGTTCTCCTTCTCAACAGCCATCACCCTGACCCCCTCGGTTGATTTCATGGCCCACTAGTTACATCGTCTGGAATTTGAAAACCTGGCTTCCTAGGCAGAAATTTCTCCTGCGTATCAAGCTCGCCAGGGCTGGGTTTGGTTGACTGGGGTCACCTGGGAAGCCAGGACTGGAAGAAACACCCAGAGACCCTTGGTGGATCCAATTCCACCCCGCCTTCAAGCCCTCAGCCCTGGGTCTCTGTCACCGGCAGCCACGGGCCCTGGCCCCCACCCAAGACCTGTCCTTCGTGGCTTGACTTCAGGTGCAGAGAGCCAGGCTGGCACATCCCCCCGGTGGCTCCGGACACCTCCCAGGCCAGCTGCCAAGTGGCACGGAGTTGGCCCTGCTCCGGGTCAGCCTCCAGAGTCCCGACTGTCATGAATAGCAAGAGGAACCATCTCGAGCATTTACAGAAGTCTTCAGCAATGTTCACCGCGCCTCTGAGGGTTTGATCGACAGTGGATTTTCTCCCGCTGTGGCCCTGGGATGGGCGCTGCGCCGCCTTGTGTAGAAATGGCCACCAAGCCCTGCGTGCCGTCTCTGTGTCCGACTCCACTAGCACCGCAGATGCCTGCGGTCCTCACAGTAACCGTCCGTGCTGTGGTGGCGCTTCACTGCACAGATGGGGAAACTGAGGCTCAGAGCAGTGATCTGACCGCCCCTCACCCCCAGGTCACACAGGACGTGAACCCTGGTCGATCTGATTTGTGCCCACACCACCCAGCAGGGCCCTCCCCCGCCCGCTCCCCCAGGCTGGAGCAGACTCTGGTCTAGCCCTCCCCCCTGAGGCCTCTCACTGGTTAATGAGTAGCCCAGGGCAGCCTGGAAGCCAGGTGCCTACCACCCTGAAGCTGGAATGTGCATTCTGCTCCAGATAAAGACACTCTTGTGCAAGGGGCTTGGCCCTTAGAGGCAATCCACAGAGGCAGGCCACCGTTCCTCTCTTGCCAGGTTTGCTGATCCGTCCATACTTGGTGGGAGCCAATTTGACAACAGAGGCCTATCTGACGCCTCCTCCGAGCAGCCCTCCCGGTTTAGTCTTCCTGCCAGGTCTCCCTGGCCCCCAGATTGGCAGAGAGCGGGGTTTGGAGTGCGGTGTCTTTAGAGAACAGTTGCCTTATCTGAAGTCTAAGCCCCGCTGGGTGTCCAGACTTCAGTTCCCACCTGAGAAAGGGGACGATGATCACTCAGGGGCCCCCACAGAGTCAAGGACCTGACCGATGTGTGTGTGTTTCTGTTGGCTGGTCAGCAGACCCTGGGTTATTAATGAACCCGCCAAAAGTAGTATTCCTGACCCGGGGGGCAACCCATGTGGTGGAAAGTCCATGGAGCTGGAGAGTCAGCCAGGCCGGGCTCAAATGCCAGCTCCACCCCTGGCCAGCTGTGTGACCTCAAGGGAGGTCACTGACCGAACCTCTCAAAGCTTCCTCTTCCACACCCACCTGTGAAATGGAACAGTAAGAGCCCTGGGAGGAGACAGTGGAGAATCAGGGGTAATGACCCATCTTCCCAGTGGGGTTTGGGAGGGCTGGAGGTCCTAACAAAGTTGGTGCCAGCACCCAGTAGCATTTCTTATCTCATCTCCCAGGTGGGATCCCTGAACAATACTCCCCCACCTGAAAATCAGATCCATCCTCTTGGGTGCCCCGGAATCTGTGGAAGGGGGAGTCTCTCTGGGCTTATTGTGTGAGTTCCCGTGGGCCTTCTCCACCTGCACCTTCTCAACCATCCCCACCCCAGCCCACCCCAGCTTATGAACTCTGACGGGGTAGGGGCGTCAGTACAGGCAACCGGTAACCACCCGCCAAAGTACTTGCTGCTTCGAAGGGCCTAGACAGAAACTTGTTTGTTTGCCCTGATTATGTTGTACGATTTTTTAAACATTGAGACCTTTGACCTGCAATGGTGTGTAAATCTAAGGCACACAGTGTCTTGATCTTGTCCTTTGCTATTGCAGCATGAGTGTCACTGTAGCATTTAGCTAACACCTCCACTCCACTTAATGATGTCTTCTGGTGTTGAGAAGTTATATGCTTTTCATACAGAAATTCGGAGAGCACAAAAAACTCATAAGAAGAAACTCAAGTTTGTCTCTGGTCCTGCCGTCCAGAGACAACCAACCTAATGGTGCATTTATCAGCATGTGGGTAATGTGCCTTATTTAAAATTTTCCAAACCAAACTCATAACATGGCTCTTTAGGAGCCAGTTTCTCCCACCACACACCCCCCAAACTATTTCTAGGAGTCTTTTGGGGTCTTGGATCTTCTACCTCCAGCGTTGGCAAACTTCTTAAAGGGTTGGCCTGTATGTACTGTGGGCTTGGGGGCTGTGTGATCTCACCTCTGCTGTTGCAGCTAGAACCCAGCCAACACAACAGACAGAGGATGGTTGTAGCTCTGTGCCAATAAAACTTTATTTACAAAAGCCGTGCTGAATCTGGCGGGGGCAGGAGGGGTGCAGTTTGCAGACCCCCTGTTCTAGTTTGTTTTCATTTGTTTGGGTAAACTATCGTTTCTTTAAGTAGCCCCCTAGTGAGGAGAGGTGGGCCAAGTGCAGTTTCTTTCTTGAAAACTACTCTGCTGTGAGCATCTTTTTTTTTTCCTTCTATTTTTAATTGTGGTAAAATACACTTAACATAAAGTCTGCAGTCCTAACCACTTTAAGTCTACATTTCAGTCGTGTTGAGTGTGTTCACGTTGTCGGGCAGCCTCCAGAACTTTTCATCTTACAAGGCTGAAGGCAGCAGACAGTTTGCATGTTGGTCTGGTCAGGAAATTGGAATGTCTAGCCTGAAGGGGCTGTGCATTTTTAAGATGCTGGCACTTGATGCCAAATTATTGACCCTCCAGAAATTACCCTACTGTCATCAGTGACAGCCCGCAGTCCTTGATAGAGAGGTGGCACGTCCCTGGGCTGCCTGCAATGCAGGAGACCCAGGGTTCGATTCCTGGGTCAGGAAGATCCCCTGGAGAAGGGATAGGCTGCCTACTTCAGTATTCTTGGGCTTCCCTGCTGGCTCAGCTGGCAAAGAATCCGCCTGCAATGCGGGAGACCTGGGTTTGACCCCTGGTTGGGATTCACCCCTGGAGAAGGGAACGGCTCCCCACTCCAGTGTCCTGGCCTGGAGAATTCCATGGACTGTATAGCTCACAGGGTCCCAAAGAGTCAGACACGACTGAGCGACTTCCACTTCACTCTCACTTTCATCCCAGAGGCGCCGTTTCCAGTCTCCCAGCCTTCCTTCCTTGGGGAAGAACATAAGAACTCAGGAAAGAAAAAAGCTGTGAATCCTGGACCTCCTCCTCCAAGGCTGATAAATACACTCTTTAGAGAGAGGAGAGGTGTGTTTAAGACCTATTCTCACAGTGAGTCTGAGTGTGAATGTCTTCACATATATGAGATGGCATTGTGGTAAGGAGACCCAACCAGTCCGTCCTAAAGGAGATCAGTCCTGAATATTCATTGGAAGGACTTATGTTGAAGCTGAAACTCCGGTACTTTGCCACCTGATGTGAAGAGCTGACTCATTGGAAAAGACCCTGATGCTGGGAAAGATTGAAGGCGGGAGGAGAAGGGGACGACAGAGGATGAGATGGTTGGATGGCATCACCGACTCGATGGACATGAGTTTGAGTAAACTCGGGGAGTTGATGATGGACAGGGAGGCCTGGCGTGCTGCAGTCCATGGGGTCACAAAGAATCGGACATGACCGAGCGACTGAACTGAACTAGTGGTAAAGAACGCGCCTGCCAATGCTAGGAGACATAAGAAACGTGGGTTCAGTCTCTGGGTTGGGAAGATCCCCTGGAGGAGGGCACAGCAACCTATTGCAGTCTTCTTGCCTGGAGAATCCCACGGATAGAGGAGCCTGGTGGGCTGCCATCCATAAGGCTGCGGAAAGTTGGACACGACTGAAGCGACTTGGCACACACAGCACGTGTGCATTTTAAACTATTTGCTTTATTTATTTGGCTGCACAGGTCTTAGTTGACGCCGTCAGGCTTAGGTGCTTAGCAGCGTATGGGGTTTCCTGGACCAGGAACCTAACGCATGTCCTCTGCATTGCAAGATGGATTCTTAACCACCGGAGCACCTGTAAATGTCTTTTGGCCTCTGCGTTGCTGTGTGTGACCCAGGGCCTGTCGCCTGACCTCTCTGGGCCCCAGGGTCTTCAGTCAAAATAGAGGTGATGTAGAATCGCCCTTCTTCGGTTGTTGGGAGGATCAGGGGAGAAAACCTGTGGAAGTTCTCAGTACATCCGCCAGCGCAGGGCAGAGACTGCAGACGGCACTTACTCTAACTGGCCTTCCTCTCGCTGCTATCACTGTGAGTACTTTTGGTGCCTCCATCAGAGTAGGCTGAGCACATGGACGAGAGCGTGTGCAGCCGTTTGCAGTTCTCAGAAAGGCCTCCCACCTCCAATACTCACATTGTCACACTGCGTAGTTCTTAACGTCCCCACGTGGCAGGGGAGAGGCGCGGGGCCGAAGGCAGTGGTGGCCAGCTTGAGGTCAGCGCGTTCTGGGACGGAGCCTGGGGTGAGCCACGGCTTCGGCTTCTAGTCGAAGTCAGAGCTGCTGGGAAGCCTCTGGACCTCGGGTTCTCAGGCCGAGAGGAGATTCCTCGGATGCGTCTTCCCATCTCCGTTCTGAGCCCCACCAGGGATCACACCAGGATTTCTTCCAGGAGAGAGCTGACTCCTCTAACATGTGCGGCTCTCCCCCGACAGCACCACGCGGTTCTCCGGTGCCGGCTGAGCGTCCCTCAACCTGGGTCAGGCTGACGCTGTCCCTGTGGTGGTTGCTCAGTCACCCGGTCGTGTCCGACTCTTTGTGGCCCCGTGGACTGCAGCACGCCAGGCTCCCCTGTCCTTCACTGTCTCTTGGACTTTGCTCGAACTCCTGTGGTAGACGCTCAGATTCCCCAGGGGAAGGGCTCAGTCCCACCAGACTGCCCCCACACACACCCTTCAGCCTGAATGGCTAGGACTCCAAGGCTCCTATGACCCCCCCTCCTTGAGTTGGGTTAATTGGCTCCAACAGCTCACCGACCTCAGAGAATCAGGCGCAGGCGAGGCGTGGGGAAAGTGCGGGGCTTCCACGCCCTCTCCATGCCCTCTCTGTGTCTCAGAATCTCCCTGTGTTCACCAACCAGAAGCCCCCCAAACCCTGTCCTTTTGGGATTTTTCTGGAGGCTTCATCACCTAGGCGTGATTGATTCCACCTCCAGCCCCTCTCCCCTCCCCAGGGCTGGGGGGTCGTGGGACTGAAAATTCCAGCCCTCTAATCACGGGCGGGCTCTCCTGGCAACCAGGCCCTCTTCCTTAGCCGCCTCCAAAGTCGCCTCGTTAACATAACAAAAGACACCTTGATTGCCCTCGCCACTTAGGAAATTCCTAGGGTTTTAGGAAGTCTGTGCTGGAACCTGGGATGAAGACCACCTTTATCTTTCTGATTATAGATCGCAAGATCACAGACGCTGATGGGGCCTTTCCAACACCGGAGCCTCTCGGCACGGTGAAACCTGAGCGGTTTCTGGAAGATACTGTTGTCTGCTAGTCTGTGCTCAGCCTGGAGACAGCAAGTCCAGAAACCCAGGCTCCTAAAGCGAAATGGGCAGCTCCCAGCCCCGGGGCCCCATCGGCCTGGCTCCCCGGGGGCGGTCCCCTGAAGCACCTCCTTTATTGACCCATTTGCTGGGGCGCCTCGGACAAGTCCCTCCCCTTCTCTGGGCCCTGGGCCTGCAGGGTAAGGCCGGGGGCCTGGAGTCACCTCCCTGGGTGGCTGTGCTGAGCCTTGCCCTCGGACATCAGCTCTGCCGTTTCAGAGCCGGTGGCCGAGTCGTGAGCAGGGTGTTCCCTGTGAGAGCTGAAAGCACGCTGCCCCTCGGGGTCTGCATGCTTAAGGAAGGGGGCCGCCCCCACGGCAGCCTGGCCCGCCCTCCGTGGGGCCTCACACGGGGACCCCTCCTGCCCCCCGACCCCAGCCGTCCTCACCCCCGAGGCTCCCCCACCCGCTTCCTCTCCCGCTCCCCTCTCTCCAGCCCTGAGAGTCCACCCAGAACCCAGGCCCCCTCGCCCAGTCCTGTCACAGCGAGGGGAATGCGGCTCTTAGGTCTGTTCTCAGAGTCGAGTATCGTGAGCTTCTGCTTGTCTCGCTGCCACCCTGGTCTTTTCTGGGTGTCTGCCCACCCCGACCACCTCTCTCCCCCGTCTTTCTCTCCTCTGTTAAATTCCTGGGGCCCAGAGCCACCTGGTTCTGATGGAATGCCAGGCTGAGTCCTGCTCAGCGGGAAGGAGGCCGAGATGGATCAGTAGTGTCTGTCGGGGGCGGGCGAAGAGAAGGCATGCATGCGGGCTGTCTGCGGACCCGCTTTGGGAGCAGACACCTGCTTTGGAAAAACTATGGGGAAAAATGGGGAGCTGAGAAGACGGGGAAAGGTCTCTGCAGCTGCCAGACAAGAGGCTTCCTCTGGGCGGGAAGAAAGCACTAAGGAAGGTGCTGACCGTTGAGTCCCGAGTGACGCCGCTCGTATGTAGGTGGAGGTTTTCAGGCCAGGCGGGCTCCCCTGGTGGCGCAGACAGTGAAGGATCCGCCTGCAATACAGGAGACCCAGGTTCGATCCCTGGTTCTGGAAGATCCGTTGGAGAAGGGGTAGGGTACCCACTCCAGTGTTCTTGGGCTTCCCTGTGGCTCAACTGGTAAAGAATCCGCCTGCAATGCAGGAGACCTGGGTTCCATCCCTGGGTCGGGAAGATCCCCTGGAGAAGGGAATGGCCACCCACTCCAATACTTTCGCCTGGAGAAGCCCATGGACTGAGGAGCCTGGCGGGCTACGGCCCACGGGATCACAAAGAGTCCGACACGACAGAGCACCTAACAGTTTCACTTCTCACTTTTTCTGACCAGGCACCCAAACTGTTTGATTCTGAATTTCCTGGGTCTCCTGTCTTGTGCTGCATAATGAATGGAGGCAGGTGATCACCCTCCAGATGAGGTCGCCAGATAAAACACAGTTGCTTCTGAGAGGCGGGGCACCCTGCCTAAGGTCACACAAAACGTTGAGGTTGGGCATCTCCCCCTGCCCCGTTGCTTCCTGGCTGTGCGACCTCAGGAGTGTCCCATCCCCCTTGTGAGCCTCGGTTGCCCCATCTGTCAAATGGGGACTGAGGTGGAGATGCCCACTGGGTGAACCGGCGCATACAGGAGAAAGCAGCCTGGTGTGTTAAAAGGTTGAGACGATGATTTCTTATCAGCGTGACTTCTCAATACCGGCTGTGATAGAGTGCTTTCAGGATGGGGTTAGTCACACTGAACAGAGCAGACACACGGTGAAGTCTCTCGCTCTAAAAGAGACAGAACTGGAAATGCTTGGAGTGTCCCAGGTGGCTGCTTCCAGGCCCTGATTCCCGACACCCTGGACCCCCAGGTGGCCAGGCCTGAGCACGCCGTGGCTGGGGGCCCAGCCTGTAGGGTTTCTGGGGAGAAGGGTCCCCCAGACTTTATTAAATAAATTACTTTTATGTCGTATTCGTAAGCATCATGACAAGTGCTGGTGGTACAAATATGAAGAAGACATGGCATCAGTGTTTTAGAGTTTTACAGTCTAGTAGGCGAACCTGTGTGAACATGTGAATTGCATTAAATTTTGCTGGGTTTTTTCCCCCAGTTCTGTTGAGACTAAATGACATCAGTGTATGAGTTTCAGCGTGATGACTTGATTTACATGTATTACGAAACAATTACAAAGATTGGTTCTCTTAATGTCCATCACTTTGTGTAGATACATCAGTTCCCAACTTAAGGGCCCAGAGGGGGTCAGACCTTTGTGTTCCCTTTGGCACTTCCAGTCCATTTGAGAAATTTGCATGCTTTTCAAACCTGTTCCAGCCCTGCCGAATCAGGGGAAGGCCCAGCCAAGACCGTTTGATGTCAGGGAAAGTTTGGGGAAAACCTGTAAGCATCTGAAAACCGAGAATTGAAAGTCTGCTCATTCACTTGTCAGGAAGTGATGGACTTTTCCTGTGGGTCAGGGACCACGGTGGGCCTTGGGTCCCCAGAGATGAGCCTCGCTCTGTCTAGCTTAGGAACTGCCTGGCCAGCGGGGAGATGCTGCAAGTCGGGCATCCATCGGGGGGAATCTCTTGAAGATGCTTGGGCACCCAAAGTTCAAAGAGCTTTCCCAGAGGCCTCGAATGACAAAGCATGCCAGGTGGCCACAAGAGGGGAGGGGCATGCCGGGTGAGGAAGCCTCCCACGGAAGGGCCGGCCAAGTGTGACGTGGAGTTAGGGCCCCCAGGGTCCTGGGGGGCCAGGCGGCTGGGCTGCATGTTCAGGGGGCAGGCAAGGAGACTCGTGGGTGATGGTCTAGCCTGGTGACCCCAAGGGCCCTGCTGGCTGTTTGCTCACTTCGGGGACCAGCCTGGATCTGAGTCCTGACTTCGTGTTCCCAGATGGCCCTTCAGGGTGGCGACTGTGGAGTTGTTTTGACCGCAGGCTTCTGCACAGGAAGAGAAACAGACAAGCCCAGCCCTTACCCAGACCCGCTCGTAGGAGCATCACAGGCGTGGTCAGAGGTCCCACGAGGAGACCACTCTGATGAGACGTCTAACCTCGTTCTGCTGACTCGTGGGGTTTCGGGAGCGTGCGGAGTGCCTTTGGGGGGGATGTTGGTGCCAGTTGGGGGGCTCGGCTGCTGGCTGGAATAGGACACCGGATGGAGAAAGTGTTTATTTGGTATTTTCTCTGCCTGACAGGCCAGCCCTGGGTGTTCACTTCTGCCTTTCCAGGCATTTCACTGGGTGATGCTAACGAGGGTGCAGTCCGGGTTTGCTGATTAGCAGCATGCAACGCAGGGGCAAACTGTTTCTCCTGAGAGCAGAGCCAGGCACGCACTGAGGCACTTCCTGGTGCCTGCCCTTGTGTGACGTGAGGTGGCCCGTTTTGCAGATGGTGCAGCTGACACGGGATAGAGTTAGGCTCCAGCTGAAGCCTCTGATGGTGGCGCACGATAGGCCGAAGTAGGAGGAGGCAAGGGGCGTTTGAGGAACAGTCTTATGGGCGGGGCTTCGGGGGGAGGCAGGAGGCTCACTTGTGGGGAATTCGGAACAGAGCTGGAGAGGCCAGGCGGATCCTTCCTCTCCACTGACCTTATGTGCACCTCGGCCACCTGGGGGTCAGCAGAAGCGACTGACCGAACAGAGAGACGAGTCAGTGAGGGGCACTCATTGTTTATCTGGTGTCCTGTGTCCAGTCAGTGATGAGCACCAATGAGGGGCCGACAGGTCTCTCAGGTACTAATAGCTGCGGCCCTGATCTCGGGTGCCCTTGCCCCTGCCGGGAGCAAAAGGAGCCTTTGTCAGATGGTCCAGGCTCTGCACAGGGTGAATAAACTGAGTCCCAGACTGCAGTGCCCAGGACGCTTTGCAGGGGAGCGGGGAGGGGAGCCTGCGCCGAGGAGGTGGGGCGGGGGTGCCCTCAGGGCTGAGATGCAGGCAGGCGGGGGGCACCGTGTCCAGAAAGGGTGCGGGCTAGCAGACAGCGCCCCTGCACACCCTCCTCTCCCTCTCAGTGGCTCGCTGACATTAGCCACATCCGCGGACCTTAGAGTGGGGCAGTCTGAGTTTAAAGGGCTACAGCTGTTGCTGGCCTGAGGGGCCGGTGTTCCCCCAGCCCAGCGGGTGTACAGGATTAAATGCGAAGGTCCAGGCTCAGCTCGGGGCAAGGTTGTGGTCACTGCTGTTTTGTGGTTGAGGCCACCGGGTGCTAGTCGTGAAGACGTGTGTGACCTGGGCCCACTCAGGAGACCTGGACTTTAATCCTGCGGTGGCTGTTCAGTCACCCAGGCGTGTCCGACTCTTTGTGGCCCCGTGGACTGCAGCACGCCAGGCCTCCCTGTCTGTCACTATCTCTCAGAGTTGGCTCAAACTCACATCCATTGAGTCGGTGATGCCATCCAACCATCTCATCCTCTGTCGCCCCTTCTCCTCCCGTCCTCAATCTTTCCCAGCGTCAGGGTCTTCTCCAGTGAGTCAGCTCTCCACATCAGGTGGCCAAAGTATTGGAGTTTCAGCTTCAGCATCAGTCCTTCCAATGAACACCCAGGACTGATCTCCTTTAGGATGGACTGGTTGGATCTCCTTGCCGTCCAAGGGACTCTCAAGAGTCTTCTCCAACACCACAGTTCAAAAGCATCAATTCTTTGGCACTCAGCTTTCTTTATAGTCCAGCTCCCACATCCATACATGACCACTGGAAAAACCGTAGCTTTGACTGCTGCTGCTGCTAAGTCACATCAGTCGTGTCCGACTCTGTGCGACCCCATTGACTGCAGCCCACCAGGCTCCCCCGTCCCTGGGATTCTCCAGGCAAGAACAGTGGAGTGGGTTGCCATTTCCTTCTTCAGTGAATGAAAGTGAAAAGTGAAAGTGAAGTCGACTAGACAGACCTTATTCAGCAAAGTAACGTCTCTGCTTTTTAATGTGCTGTCAGGTTGGTCATAGCTTTCCTTCCAAGGAGCAGGACTCTTTTAATTTCAAGGCTGCGGTCACCATCTGCAGTCATTTTGGAGCCCCAAAAAATAAAGGCTATCTCTGTTTCCATAGTTTCCCCATCTATTTGCCATGAAGTGATGGGACCAGATACCATGATTGTAGTTTTTTAATGTTGAGTTTTATGCCAGCTTTTTCACTCTCCTCTGTCATTTTCATTAAGAGACTCTTTAGTTCTTCTTCACTTTCTGTCATAAGGGTGGTGTCATCTGCGTATCTGAGGTTACTGATGTTTCTCCTGGCAGTCTTGATTCCAGCTGTGCTTCATCCAGCCCAGCATTTCTCACGATGTACTCTGCATAGAAGTTAAATAAGCAGGGTGACAGTATACAGCCTTGACGTACTCCTTTCCCAATTTGGAACCAGTCTGTTGTTCCATGTCCAGTTCTAACTGTTGCTTCTTGACCTGCATACAGATTTCTCAGGAGGCAGGTCAGGTGGTCTGGTGTTCCCATCTCTTGAAGAATTTCCAGTTTGTTGTGATCCACACAGTCAAAGGCTTTGGCGTAATCAATAAAGCAGAAGTAGATGTTTTTCTGGAATTCTCTTGCTTTTTCTATGATCCAGAAGATGTTGGCAATTTGATCTCTGGTTCCTCTGCCTTTTCTAAATCCAGCTTGAACATCTGGAAGTTCATAGTTCATGTACTGTTGAAGCCTGGCTTGGAGAATTTTGAGCATTACTTTGAGCATTACTAGCGTGTGAGATGACTGCAATTGTGCGGTAGTCTGAGCATTCTTTGGCATTGCCTTTCTTTGGGATTGGAATGAAGACTGACCTTTTCCAGTCCTGTGGCCACTGCTGAGTTTTCCAAATTTGCTAGCATATTGAGTGCAGCACTTTCACAGCATCATCTTTTAGGATTTGAAATAGCTCAGCTGGAATTCCATCACCCCCACTAGCTTTGTTCGTAGTGATGCTTCCTAAGGCCCACTTGACTTCGCATTCCAGGATGTCTGGCTCTAGGTGAGTGATCACGCCATCGTGATTATCTTGGTCATGAAGATCTTTTTTGTACAGTTCTTCTGTGTATTCTTGCCACCTCATCTTAATATCTTCTGCTTCTGTTAGGTCCCTACCATTTCTGTCCTTTATCGAGCCCATCTTTGCATGAAATGTTCCCTTGGTATCTCTAATTCTCTTAAAGAGATCTCTAGTCTTTCCCATTCTATTCTTTTCCTCTATTTCTTTGCACTGATCACTGAGGATGGCTTTCTTATCTCTCCTTGCTATTCTTTGGAACTCTGCATTCAGAGTGTATCTTTCCTTTTTTCCTTTGCCTTTTGCTTCTCTTTTCTCAGCTATTTGTAAGGCCTCCTCAGACAACCATTTTGCCTTTTTTCATTTCTTTTTCTTGGGGATGGTCTTGATCACTGCCTCCTGTACAGTGTCATGAACCTCCGTCCATAGTTCTTCAGGCACTCTATCTATCAGATCTAGTCCCTTAATCTATTTCTCACTACCACAGTTTAATCATAAGGGATTTGACTTAGGTCATACCTGAATGGTCTAGTGGTTTTCCCTACTTCCTTCAATTTGAGTCTGAATTTGGCAATAAGGAGTTCATGATCTGAGCCACAGTCAGCTCCTGGTCTTGTTTTTGCTGACTGTTTAGAGCTTCTCCATCTTTGACTGCAAAGAATATAATCAATCTGATTTCGGTGTTGACCATCTGGTGATGCCCATGTGTAGAGTCTTCTCTTATGTTGTTAGAAGAGGGTGTTTGCTATGACCAGTGCGTTCTCTTGGCAAAACTCTGTTAGCCTTTGCCCTGCTTCATTCTGTACTCCAAGGCCAAATCTGCCTGTTACTCCAGGTATCTCTTGACTTCCTATTTTACATTCCAGTCCCCTATGATGAAAAGGACATCTTTTGGGGGTGTTAGTTCTAGAAGGTATTGTAGATCTTGACACATAATATCAGCCACAATTATTGTTTTCAGGATGTAAGAACAGTTGAAATTAGCACAAAAGGTTGCTATATCAGTGCTTTTCCAGGGTCCTCATTCGCTGCTGCCTGGAAGGAGGCGGGTCGCTTGCCCTAGAGCACCCAGACGTGGGGAGGAAGAGGACAGGATTACAGCTGAGGAATGACCTCCTCATTCCACTGGAGATGGGCAGGGAGGGGATGGTCAGGGAAGTCTTCCTCGAGGAGGTGGCATTTTGAGGATGGAGAAGAAGTGGTGATGTGCGTTCCAGGGCCTGGAATGAGCTGTGGAAATACTCCAGGCTGTGATAGTCCAGGGCCCCGCAGGTGCTGCTGTGCAGAGCTGGTGAGTTCTGTGATAAAGGAGGCCCCTCTACCCAGCTTTGCCAAGAGGTGTTCCCAACTGGTGGCATTTTTCTGGAGGACGTAGTCTCCAGGCACCTCGGTGGTGCTGGAAGGGCCATTGTGACCTCACGAGCAGATATTCTGAGGCCCAGAGCCAAGGTGCCGGATATCTGTACCATCTCAGATCGCCGATGTATCTTATTTCCCAGTGCCTTGGGTGAGTCACCCACACTTTTCCACCTGAGTCTCTGTTTGCCCACAGAACCTCTGTCCCCTCAGAGCCACGTTGGGCTGCCTTCTGTGATCCAGGCTTGTAAGGGCTCCAGCAGCAGCAGTTGCCTTGGAGACAGTGTTCAGGGAGACGGCCTCGGAGGGGGAGCAAAGGGCAAATGTGGGAGCCCTCCAGGTGCTTCCAGGTTCTGGCCCAGTGGTCCCACGGGGGGCCTGGTGGGAGCAGGGTCTTCCTTAGAGGTATCCAGCTTGGAACAGGCCATGGCTCACCTGGCTGGGACTGCTCACCCAGGTCACCCACCCCAGACCGCCGGTGGGACCCTCTGTTTCCCCACCTCCGCAGCCCAAGCCCTTGCCTGATGGAGCCTCTCGGCCCCTGAAGTGCCCGCAGGTAGGTCGCCGGGTGAAGAGGCAGGGCCTTCCCTTGGGGTCAGGTGCCTCTGTGGGACTCGGGCTCTGGAATTCCTGAGCCTGGGAAAGAGGTCCCCGAATCAGTGATGAGAGGAGCTGGTCCAGGTCCCCGATACAGTAAGGGCAGGAGGGAAAAGGTGCTAGCTGTGCAGAGTGCAGAGCGGAAACCTGGGAGCCCGAAGCTGGTGCCTCTGGGCCTTAGTTCCCCACCTGTAAAATGGGCACACTGGGTCAGATGCTGCCGCTGAGTTTCATGAACTAGTACGTGTTAGGAGCCGAACTGGGACTAAGGATAAGAGTGGCCCACCCTCGGGCCAGCACACTTATTTCACTTCAGGGCGATTCTGTGGAAGTGACCGTCTGCTCTCACGGTGATGTTGTGAAAGAAACATGCTTTTAATCCCCACCTCCAGACAGCAAAGCCGTAGGGTCAGAAGGAGCTGCGTCTGAGGGCGAGTCCTGGGCAGCCTTCCGTTGCAGGCCTGGCCTCCCACCGTGCCGTGGGCCGCAGGCGGCTCTGTCCTGGCTGCCCGGGCCTGGCGTTGGGCAGCTCAGAGTAGGAGCTCGGAACCCCACACAGGCCCGCACTCTGCCTCACCTTCCTGCTGGCGGGCCCTTCCTTGAGACCAGCCTGCGTCCCCTTCTGGCCTCAGTCTCCTCATCTGTAATCTCCGGGCAGTGGGCTCCCAGGCTGATCTGTCACTCAGTGTCGGCCGGAAGGGGGGTCTTGGATACGCAGGGACCTCCAGCTAGGACCCTTCAGGTTTCTAGGTTCTCAGGAGTTGAGGGATTCTCCAGTTGAGAATCTGGTTTCTGCAGCTTCAGCCATCCTGGGAGACACCGGCGAGGCCACCTCTCCCTCGAGATTTTCTTCTCAGCTGCCCAGGGTCTCTGACTGTGATCGGGGTGTGGAGGGGGCTGCTCGGCCCTGTCTGAGTAGCTTGGTCTGCAGTTCCCGACGTGGTCGGGCGACGCTGCAGCCCCTTTCTTTTCAGCAACAAAGGCCGTGTCTGCTCCCGGTCAAGTTCAGACCCCTCCCCTGAAACGTCCGCCTCCCCTGCTTGACAGGTGCCCCACCCCAGAGTCCAAAGGGTGCCGCCTGAGATGAGCTCCTGTCCCACCCCAGCACTAGGCCAGGGACGTGAGGAGGTGTCCAGAGCCAAGGTCAGATCCCAGGGAGCACCCACACAGGGTCCCTCAGTCCCGCCTTCCACCTACGGAATAGGAGAGGAAGTTGGAAGCGGGGTGGTAGGTGATGCCCCGAGTCTCAGAGCTAGGTGGCCCTGGGCCTGGCTCCTCGGTGTATCTGTCAGATCCCCAGCAGGCCTGGGCGACACCCCACAGGCCCTGGCCGTGAGTCTAGTCTGCCTCGGGTCTCAGGGAGGCTGTAGATGAGTTTGCTCACCGTCCTGACCTCGTCCAGCACACACGTGGACCCATGCTGCACTAAGCGGTCTGTATGTACCTGTCATTTCATCTCAGTGGCCCTGAGAGGCAGGCTCCGCCCCTGCCCCTGTTCTACACGTGGCTAAACTGAGGCACGGAGGGTGCGTTGACGCTGTCCATTTTCCGCTTCCCCGAGGGCGAGTGGGCTCTGTGTGTGCATGTGTGTGGGGAGGGACAGGACACTGCCCCTCGGGGCTCGGGGTCTCCTGGTCAGAGGGTCTAAGCCACAGCCCGGAGAGGACAGGCCTCGCCTTGGTCAAGCAGCTGTCAGAGGCCAGACTGGCCCCGCAAGGCTCTGGGCTTGATCGGGGGGAGAGGGGACTGGCGCCTGAGGGACCCGGGTTTCTTTCGGGCAGGCCCCAGCTGCCGCCTCCACCTTGGAAAACAGTGACTGCCAGGGTGATGGCCAGAGGGGTCCCCAAGTTCTGGGCAGCGTGCCTTGCATGGCCTGTCCTCAGAGAAGCAGCCCGAGGTCCGCTCGGCTGGATTCTGCCCTTCACCAGGCCTCAAAGCCAGCTCCCAGCTTCCTGTGTGTGCCCCTCGCCCATGCAGGGGGCTCTCAGAGGCTCATGCCCCGCCAGGATCCCACGTGCCCACTCACCTGCCTGCCCCAGGGGCCCCAGTGATGACCTGCCGGCTCTCACCTGCAGCTCTCAGCCCCCTTTCACTTTAGCAAGCGGGTAACATGGAGCACTGGCCCGCCCTGGGCTCAGTCCCGGCTGTCTGTCACTCACTGGGTAATCTTGGGCCAGTCCTGGCTCCTCTCAGGGCCTCCGTTTCCTCCTCTGCAGAACGGGGCAGAAGTACCCGTCCCCCAGAACACAGTAAGGAGCAGTGACAGTAGGAAATACCAGGTCTGGGGCAGATGGTTTTTGGGGGTGGCCCAGGGCTGGCAGAGATGAAACCCAGCCCCCAGCTGCTCAGTCTGGCAGAGGAGACCAATACATGTGCAGACACACACACGCTCACGTGCGTTGTCATCGCTGAGTCCATTTCATTGGCTGGTTTTCTTTTGCATTTTCCCAAGAGCCTCCCAGTCGGTTAGCACCGCTGTCCCTGGCCTCACATGATGCTAAGATCCACTTGGGGGCTGCTTTACCAGATTTGAAGGTTCAGTCACTAGGGGGATGGGGGAATCGTCTGCCTGTTCACCCAGAGCCCCGGGTGACGCCGATGTTCAGACACCCAAGAGGGTCCCGGGCATCTGCTAGCCCTGCCCGAGAGCACAGAGACGTCACCCAGGGACGGCTGTACAGATTAGGAGGCCCATTTTACAGGAGAAGAAACTGAGGTTTCCCAAGAAGACCTTTGAACTTTGTCATAGCTGCATAGCTCTGAACAAGAGTGCAGCGCCTGGGGAATGTGGGTGTGGGGGCGGGGGAGACAGATGCTGGCCACAGGAGGGGAGGAAAAGAGTGGGATGGGCATGAAGGGCTTCCTGGAGGAGGTGACACTTGAGCCAGGTCTTTCAAGGTGGGTGGGATCTACCCGAACTTAAAGGGAACCCACAAGCAAAGCACAGAGTGGAAGCAGGTATTGCTGGGGAGGACGAGGCGGCCCCGGGATCCATACAGGGCCAGAGGGGGGATGTAAGGTGGCAGAGGCTGGGGGCGGGGCACGCATAACGGGCCTGGGGTCCCGGTGGGGAAGTGTGGGTGACAGTGAGTCCCCTGCGTACGAACCTTCCGGCTGCAGACTTCCATAGAGGCAAGTGTGTGCTCGCACGTGCAGTCACGTGAGCTGAGTTCGCGTGTCCAGTGAACACTGGCCTGGGCGTGCATCCTCCACAAGCAGCTGAGCTTCTGTGTCCGCTGCGGCCCTGCGCAGACCAGGCCACCACCAGCCCCTCCTCCACGCATAGCTCTTCCTGCCTGTGGCTCGGTGCCCACCCCTCTGTGCCAGCTGGTGCCCTGGGCCACTGTGCTTTGCAGGGTACTGTCCCATAAGACTCAAAGTCTCTCCTTTATTTTTCGTGTTTTTCTGAAGTATTTGTGTGAAGGTGTCACACACCTAGTATAGTTCTGTATTGCCCATCATGTTAGTTATGTGCCCAGGCTAATTTTGTGGCACCCACAAACAAACTGGACTTGGGAACGCACTCAGAACTGAACTCCTTCATAGGCGGGGACTTGGTTCTCCAAGCAGCTGAGAGCCCCTGATGGTTCTTGAGCCGAGGGCAACTTGGCAGGCCGGGTGGCCCACCAGAAACAAGCTTGGCTAAACCGGTGGGAACCGAGCTCAGAACACGCCTCTGGGGCGCCCCCAGCGACCAGCGGGGGGCCTTGTCTTGGGGTCCTGTGTGAGCAGCAGGCCGTGAGGAGCCGTGCCATGTCCCCAACACCGCGCTCTCGGCAGGCACGGTGGAGACGTAAGGGGATTGCAGTGAAAGGTCAGGGGCTGTGGCAGCTGTCTGTCCAGACTGCTCAGGAGGTGGTCCGCATGTGTGGGAAGGCCACGGCCGCCCGCCGCGGAGTGGACTTTAATGCTGCCCTTCTCTTGTAGCCCAGCAGTAGCCGCTCTCAGTCACCATCTTCTAGCCCTGGAGGTCGCCACCGCTGCCGCTGCTGCACCAACATTCACCAACCTGACGGTGTTCGATACGAACGCGGTCCACCCAGGTTTGGAAGAAGGCCCTCACCCTCCGCCTCTGGCCTCCGCGGGGTTGGGGGTGTGAGAAGCCCGTCTGTGTCTCCTGCGGCTGATCCGCTGTGGGTCCGGGGCCTCAGTTTCTCCATCTAGAAAGTGGGCTCGCGTTCACACCTGCCACGACCCCTAAGGCCCCACCCGGAGCCTTTGACGTGTGTGCAGGACCCTCCTGTGGGACCCCCAGCACTGGGGCAGACCCTCAGGGGGACCAGGGAGAATTCACTTCAGATCCTCTTCGGAAGATGCTCAGAGAACATACCGTTTAAGGAAAATTGATATCCTACAGGCTCGGGGCTCATCCCTCAGTAAAAAGCAAAGCTTTGTGGGGTTCTGACCCTTTGGGGTCCTGTGCTCAGATGCTGGGGACACAAGCCCCTCGGGCCCTAGCGGAGGGTGCGTGTGGCCCGTCCTCCCCCGTCCACAGCCCTGTCCTGAATGCCTGCTCCTTTTTCTTTCGGCTTTCGTGTACGTACTTGGGCCGCGCTGGGTCTTTGCTGCCGTGTGGCGTCTCTAGCCGTGGCAAGCGGGGGCTGCTCCCTGGTGTGGCTCCGGGTCTCATCCTGGTGGCGTCTCTGGCTGCGGGGCCGGCGTCGGTAGTGGTAACACACGGGCTTCTGTTGCTCCAGGGCGCGTGGGATCTTCCCGGACCGGGGTTCAAACCGGTGTCCCTGCCTTGGCAGGCGGATTCCTGTCCACTGCACCACCAGGGATGTCCCCGAATGTCTGCTCTTGCCCTTCGTTCCGTCTTTGCTCTCTCGCCCTCGCCGAGGCGGCTGCACAGCTGCAGAGGGAAGAGCTTTATCCCCACACCAAGGGCCCCCGTGTCCTGAGCCCTGAGTGTTCCGTCTGACAGGCACCCGTGTTTGCCGGGCCTCACGCTGAGTGCGGGGAAGCAGGCCCGGGGAGTGTGGGGCAGAGGCGCTGTGGCCTGTGCTGCCCGGGAAAGCGCCGGGGGAAGACCGGGGGTCCTCCAGGCCATCGTGTGGGGAGGTTGCCTGTGGGTTACGCGGGGAAAAGTGTGCTGGGCCAAGGGAACAGCAAGAGCCAAGGTGTGGAGGTGTGGGAAGGCATGGGCTGTGTGGTTCAGAGGCCCTGGGCATCTTGGTGGGGACTCTGGGTGTTGGAAAGTAGAAGTGTCAGCTGCTCAGTCGTGTCCAACTCTTTGCGACACCATGGACTGTAGCCCACCAGGCTCCTCTGTCCATGGGCTTCTTTAGGCAGGCATACAGGAGTGGGTGGCCATTTCCTTCTCCAGGGGATGTTCCAGACCCAGGGTTCAAACTCACTTCCTCTGCCCTGCAGGCAGATTCTTTACCATCTGAGCCTCCAGGGAAGCCCTGGGTGGTGGAGGATGCTTCAAACTTGACTTCCAGGCCCATGGAGCAAAACTGCAGGCAGCCAGCCCCTTCCCTCTGTGGTAGGGGTGGCCGCCCTAGTGGGCCATCCCCTCTGCCATGCTGAATCACGGGCTGTTTGATTTTCTGGGTGGCAACCTCTCCTCGAAGCGAGACAGAGGTGAAGTGTGGAGCTGGGCAGGAAGGAGAAACATGATTAAAAGGGAGCTTGTTTACAAACATGGCTGAGCTGGGAGTTGTCCACCCCTGCAGACAGCACGTGATAGCCGTCCTTCGCGCGGTGATGGCCGTGACTTGCTTAAGGCCTTGCCACAAACACACAGCCCCAGCGGGTGTCCCCAGGGCTGTGACTTCCGGCAGAGTCCGGGGACAGAGTTGGGGTGGCCGGCTCCGAGCGGGCGGGGGGCCACAGGCAAGCCCTTAGCTGGCCCTGGTCTGTCTGTCTGTCACCCCATCTGTGCAGAGCCGGGGAGCAGCCACCCTGTGTGCGCTCTTCACCGGCAGGGCGAGATGCAGATGGCTTTAGGGGTTCTTCCAGCTTGAAAGGGGAAGTTTTTTGAGAAAATGGAAACCGAGCCTTTCTTTGTTTGTCTCCTTTTCTGTGGCCTCCAGCAAGGATCCTGGGTTTAGTCTTGGGATCGTGGTTGACCGGCTGCACCCCGGCTTCCGGCAGAGCCAGGCGGGGGTTGGGGGGCAGGGAATGGGGGGAGACAGGGAGGCAGGCGGGGAGAAGAGTGACAGGCTTGTGGTGGGTGAGTCAGGGCCAGGAGGCCGTTGCCTGCTGACTCACCGCCCCTGGGTGCCAGGGCAGGCCCCCGCGCCCCCGCAGCAGCAGCGCCCTCCACTTCACCCGAGCGGCGGTCACAGCCTGTCCTGGCGGCCTCCAGGGTGGCACTGGGGCCCGCGCCCCCCATCCCACCCCCAGACAGACCCCTGCAGCCTGGCTGTGCACGGAGCCCCACCTTCCCCCAGGGGCTCCAGTCCAGCCCAGCAGCAGGACCTCAGGAGGCTCACTTGCAGCAGACGCCTGACTGTGTCCTCCTCCTGAACTGACAACTGTTTCTGCGACATCGTGACCAGATGAGCCCCTGCGTCCCTGGAAACTAGCATCCTGAGGGCAGGAACGGTGGTCGGCGCTCAGTCCAGGCGGGGCCCTTCCTGGAAGGGTTCCCGGGGAAGTGACACATCCCTGGAACCTTACAGATGGTGTAGGGTCCAGGCTAACCCCGGTTCTTGCCAGTCCTGTGGGCTTTACCCACCCCGGAGGGGACAGGGGTCCAGCCTCACAAGGGAGATTTCTCCCCTGGGTCCCCCGCGGTACGGCCCTTGGCCACGGGGTGACAGTTCCGGCTGCCCACCCTTGGTTGGCCCCTGTTTGCAGAAGACAGTGTCAGCCCGTCTCAGCGAGGCTCCACTTGCCCTGAGAAGGTCGGTGGCTCTGGGGCTTGAGGACTCGGGACTCAGGACCCCACTAGAAATTCCCTCCTGGGAGCATCTTACAGAGGAAAGCCCAGCACAGTCTCGAATCCCTCTCAGGGTGAGAGGGAGCCAGGCCGTGTCTGTAGGGCCGCCCAAAGGTCTGGCGGCCCCGCCCAGACAATTCCAGGTTCCGACCTGGCCTTCGCCACGTCCTGTGTGGCCCTCTCCACTCGCTCCGTCCCTGCCCAGAGAACCCCGCTCACTCCCCGGATGTTTGCTGAGCAGCTCCCAGCCTCAGTGTGGTTAGACGCGCAGACCCTGAAACCCACTGCTGTGTGACTTTGGGCAAGCAACTCTCCCTCTGTGAGCCCCACACCTTCATCCTGGCTCGTAAGAGGAACAGATGCCTTGGTTCCAGGGACTGCCCAGAGAGAGCCAGGCTTCAGGGAGCATCTGCTGTTACAAAACCTCACCTGCTCGGGGCGGGGGCGGGGGGCGGGCCTGACTCCCCGTGTCCTCATCCTCCTGCTTGTTTGTCTTCTGCAGCCCGGGCCCGTGGTAAATATTTACGTGTGTGTGTGTGTTTAGTGTCTGGGTCCTCTTCTGGAATGTCAGCTCCAGGGCTTACCTCCGGGCCCCGGGCCCTGAGCAGCACCTGGCACCCAGTAGAGGAGGCGCTGGGTCAATGTTTCCTCCCTGCTCGCCAGAGCTGCCTGCCCTTCCCTCCTCCCCAGACACCCAGAGGCGCAGCGGAAGCACTCGGCCCGCGGAGCTGGACCTAGAACCAGCCCCAGCCCTCTTGACTCCTTGCCTACTGCCCTGCGCCCTGACTCAGCGGCCTCCAGGGCCAGCGCCTGGGGGCCCGTGTTTGGGGCGTGTTGGGTGCCCAGCGGCCCTTCCCCTGACAGCAGCGCTGGCTGTCCCGCCCCCGCCCGCCTGGTCGCAGAGCAGCCTGCCCCCTGCGCCTTCCGCCCCCGCCCCGTGCAGGCCTGGTGATGGGAAGAACGCTGTACCTCGGGCCCACATCCTGCCCCCCCACCGCCCCCGGCGTTGTCCTGGAGGCCAACCCTCTGCAGAACCAGCTCACCCTCACCCACTCTTTCCTCTGCGAAGCACAGGTGGAGAAACACTACCCGCTCGATTAGGTCCCTCTGCAGAGGCCTCCTTGTCCTGGGGTGGCACTCCCCGCCTGGAATCAGGGGCGAGCCTCAGCCTGGCCTGGTGGCCCTGTGCCCCGAGCACCCCCTCCCCACCCCCCTGCCCTGTTCTGAGCCTCAGTTTCCCAATCTGTGAACTGAGGAGGCTCTGCGAGGCTGGGGGCAAAGTCAGCACTCCTGCAGGTTGAAGGCTGAGGCTGAGCCAGTCTTGGGGTGCTCTCAGCGGCACGGGGGATTCCCTGGTGGGTAGACGTGAGCCTCTGTGGGGGGGGTGGGGAGGGCCGCGCCCACAGACGCTGAGCCCAGGAGGTCACAAAGCCTGTCCCAGGGAGCTGCCGTGCTGAGAACAATTCTCCGGGCAGAACTCACTTTCACTAGGACTGTAGAGTCTGGCGCTCATTGTTTCAACCTGGTTCCTGGCAGAACAATGCTGGGCTTCCTGGATGACCTCACGGGGGCGAGCCATCGGACCTCAGAGGCCGGGCCGGTCAGCATCTCCAGCCAAGCCTGTCCTGCCCTTTGCCATGGCTGCCTTGGGTGACCGGGACCAGTGGTCTGACCAAAGGGGACATGCTGGGCACCGGGCCCACAACG
Organism: Moschus berezovskii; assembly: GCF_049115385.1. NCBI lineage: Eukaryota > Metazoa > Chordata > Mammalia > Artiodactyla > Moschidae > Moschus > Moschus berezovskii. The sequence continues at coordinate 2,930,722 of NC_142483.1, forward strand.
GTGTGTTGTGGACGTCGGAAGCTGTATGAGCACAAACGCATCCGATTCACTACCTCTTGAGAATTTGGAGGGTCTGGCCCCAGTGGCCTCAACCCCAAAGGCCTTGACCACAGTGGCTAGACCTGAGAACTGCCATCTGGAGCCCAGACTCCCACGTTCTGCAGGCCTTTCCCCCCGGACCCCGTCCTTTGCCTGCCAGGTCCCAGAGGCCTTTGAGCCCCTGTCATGCTTGCGTGAGCCTGAGTTAGGAATGGATAACCGAGACAGAATGATACAGACCACAGAATTCAGTCAGATGATTGGATCTTTAAAAGGTGTAGCTCTTCATGGAAAAGAATTTTAAAAAGTCCTTTAAAATTAATTTTCGCTTTCTTTTCAAAAACAGCTATCCCTAGTATTGAAATAGTGCTCTCAGCATGCCTCTTCTTTGTTTTGGCGCTTAGTTGTAAACATTCTCTAGCGCCAGGATGGTATGTGTGCAGCGGGCCCAGGCAGACATTACTTTAACTGATCCCAGGCCGCCTCATCACTGAGCCTGTGGGGACAGTGCTCAAAAGAGCCCCTTCAGAGCTTATCAGAGAAGTTCAGGAGACTCTTCCTGTCTGCCAGAGGAAGCCTGCAGTCCGTGGCTCCACTCGCCCTGCCCCAGCCTTTGAGCCGAGCCCTGTGACCTGGGCGCTGACTGTTGCCCCAGTCCCCAGGCCCGGCCCCCTCAGCCTCTGTCCTGTGGCCCTCACTTCCCCGTTTGTCTTCACGTACTTCCCTAATCTATCAGCCCGGCCCGGTAGCTTGAAGCCGGCCATAAAAGCGCCAGACCTGATTTCCCTTTGTGACCAGTCTAGAGCGAGGGATCCGAAACAGCTGAGCGTTGAGAAGGTGGAATTGAGAAGCCAAAAGAGACCTGGGAGCCATGGGAGGCTCCAACAGCCTTTCACTTGCTGTGTGACCCTGGGCAAGTAACTTCCCCACTCTGCGCCTGGTCAGCAAAAGGCATCCATGGATGTGGGTTAACTCCGAAAATGCTTGCAAAGCACTTAGCACAGTGCTGGATAAATGTGCGTGCTAGGTAAGTGTGTATGCCGCCAGCACCCTTTCTTTTCCTTCCTTCTAAACAACCAGGATGCCACATAAGGGAATAAAATCCCGGTGTGGTCAGATGTTTTCTTCAATAATAGCTAATATTTATTAATCAATTGTATGTACCAGACACCGTGCTCCCATGTTTTCCAGGCATCATTCTGTTTGATCTCTATGAGGTGAGTTTCAGGTTTAACCCCCAGTGTTTTAACCAGTGTGGAAACTGAGGCACAGAGAAGGCTGTTAGTAGCCCCGGTCACACGGCTGAGTCGTGGCCTCTGTAAGTCCAGAACACCGGCTCTGGAGTGGTCGGGGGGCGAGGGAGGGGGCGAGGTGGAGGGGCCCCTGCTCTGGAAAGGGCCGGAGGGGTCCAGTCCTGGGCTTCTCTCCACAGTTTCCCAGTGGGCTGGGGGCCGTGCAGCTGGCAGGCTCCCAGCCTGTGAGATGAATGGCTCTGTGTCTGGCTCCCCACCTCCTTCTGGGATACTGGGAGTCGCTGGCCTAAACCCCCAGAGGTCAGGCCCAGAGATCGATCGAATAGCCTGACTGTGCGCCAGGCCCTTTTAGGGCCAAGAAGGAAACAGAAGAAGTCCCTGCCCTCTTACTTAAAAAACCTGGTAGGGACTCCTGAGGGGTTAAGTCTGTGATAGTGGGGTCAGGTCTGTGCCCTGACTCACTGTGCTTGACAGGAGAGAGCTGGGTGGGAGACTGTTTGCTTGAGAAGGTTCCGATTCTGCAGGGAAGGGCGAGGCAGAGAGCCCCCCAGATTCTAGGCACGGTTGAGGGGAGGGCCCACAGCAACATCTCAGTTCAAGACACAGCTGGCTAGCGCATGGGCACCTGCGGTCCCCAGCCTCCCGCCAGCTCCACAGACCTTCCCCCCTGGCTTCAGTGTCCCCGTCAGCAAACCCTGCAGAGGCTCCTGTAACCTTCGCCCCAGTGCCTCCAGCACCGGGCACACCAGCTGGGCACTCTGCCGCCAGCCTGCTTCCCACGTGTGCAGCCGCAGCCAGGCCACTCACTTTCCTGCTTGCGCCTCGACTCCCCGTTCGGAAAATGGCCCTAAAAATTCCTGCTGCAGCGCTGAGGGTGTTTGAGGAAGGAATAGAAAACTGTTTATAGGCAGCTCAGCCCAGACTTCAAGGACTCCGAACTCTGGTAGCTTGAAATTAGGAGGAAGCCAAGGAGCGTCTTGGAACCCCACCGTGTTGCTGGTGCAAGGTGGAATCTGAGTGCGTGCCGCAGCAGACGAGGTGACGTGCGAATCTGTCTTCAGGTGCGGCTGGTTCTGGCCTCCACCCCGGCAACGGGGACTAGGAGCCTCGTGTGGGAGTATGGTTCCGAAGCCTCTGTGTTCAAGCGGATTCTCTGATCACTTGTAGCTGTAATAAGCAAAGAGGAAGCTCTTAAAATGGGGAGTCATGTGTCACAGTCGCTGCAGAGCAGCTCTGGGCCTGGCGCCAAGGGAAACAGCACTTGGCCGGCAAGGCGGCGGGTCGATGGGCCGCCCGCAGAGTGGGCTCGCCCCCAAGTGCTTCCTGCAGCAGGGGGCGCGCTCTTAGCGGCTGACAGGCAGCAGGGAGCGAGCCTCACGGCAGGCAAGTCTGTGGAGACGGATGGGCTAGACTGGCCAAGGGATGCCGAGGGCAGCGCTGGGGGCTCTGGAATGTTGCGATCGCCGGTGTGCCCGGCTTCGTGACTTCAGGAGTGTCGCTTGGCCTCTCTGGGCCCTGCTGATCTCGCCCTGTGTAGGGCCAAGGCCTTCCATACTCCAGGGCAGAGTGGTCCCCGTAATAGTTAGGGTGGTGGCGATGGCGGTAATGCTGGCGTGTGTGCTCCCTTCCTCAGTGGTGCCTGCCTCTCTGTGACTGCGTAGACTGCAGCCCACCCGGCTCCTCTGTCCGTGGGGAGTCTCCAGGCAAGAATACTGGAGTGGGTTGCTATGTTCTCCTCTAGGGGCTCTTCCTGACCCAGGGATTGAAACTGGATGTCTGATGTCTCCTGCGTTGGCAGGCAAATTCTTCACCACTGAGCCACCTGGGAAGCCCAGGAATGCTGGCAGATAACTAGTGAAGGGGTACCTGCCGCGGGCACCCCCTGGTTCAATCCTCACAGCATCCCTGTGAGGTGGCCACAGTTATCCGTCTTCACACTTGCACACACTGAGGCCCCAGAGGGGTTGAGCAACTTGCCTGAGGTCACTCAGCTGGGAAATGGCCCTCAGCTTCCAGGCCAGGGCTCACACTTTGATTCCTGCAGGGGCCAGGCTGCCCCCAGAGGGCCTGAGGCCTCCGTGCAGGGAGCCTGAGGCTGAGGAGTGGGCTGAACACAAAGCAGTTCCATGGGGCCAGCGTCCCAAAGAAAGGGCCCGTGCTGAGATCCAGTAGGCTGTGGCGGGGAGCGTGTGTCTTCTGCTAGGAGTGACGGAGCGTTGGGTTGGAGGGCATTGGGATCTGAACGTGCTTTGTGAGTTGCTTCCAGCTGCGGTTTTGAGAACAGAGGGTTGGGGTGGGGTGGGCAGAGTAGCAGCAGGGGGGACCCGGGCGGAGGCTGCAGGGGATGCCCGTGGAGGGCTGAGGGCCCCGCGCCAGCTGGTTGCTGTGGTGATGGAGACACGTGGGTGGATGCCAGGAACGTCCAGGAGGCTGCACCCGTGGCTCGTGCTGCTGTGGGCTTTCCAAGGCACCAGGCCAGTCGGACGCTCCAGAGGGGCTCAGGAAGAGCCTCGCCTCCGAGGGGGAGTCGGGGTTGCCTGCCCTCGGGTCTGACCTCGTCCGGGCATGCGTGCGTCTCGAGTAAAGCATGGACAGGCCTGGGTTCTGTGTTCCCGAAGGCCAGCGAGCTTGGGGTGGGGACCACAGGTTGGGGGGTCCCTGATGTACATCTCAGTGGACACCTTAGAAATGAGGAGTGAGGGGACCCCAGAACACCAGACGTGACGGGCCTCACCCCCGCCCCTGGTTCAGCTACAGCTGTCAGTGAGATGGGTTCCTGAGTGTGGAAAAGAAGGGTTGGAAGTCTTATCTTACGTGGAGCCAGAGAGCCTGGAGCCGAGTGGCTCAGGGAACTTGTGTTTTGGCCCCCTGCCTCATGTCTCAGGACTTCCCAGGGGGCTTTAGTGGTAAAGAACCCGCCTGTCAATGCAGGAGACATAAGAGACGCAGGTTCCATCCCTGGGTTGGGAAGATCCCCTGGAGGAGGGCACGGCAACCCACTCCAACATTCTTGCCTGGGAAATCCCATGGACAGGTGCCTGGTGGGCCACGGTCCAGAGGGTCGCAAAGAGTCGAACACGACTGAACCGACTTCTCACGCACACGTTTCCCAAGGGTTCTCTAGGACCAGAGGGTGCCATGGGCCTGGGCCCAGAGCGCTGAGCCGGGACTCAGGGTGGCTTTCGCAAGCTCCCACAGGCTGTGTGAGCAGCCGCTGGTCACCACCCCTCTGCCTGGCTGACCTGGTGAAGCGCCTTCCGGCCCCAAGATCCTAGGAGAGCCCGTAAGGGCGGCACCGGCCCGTCTTGATGAGGAGACTCCGGGGTCATTCCCTGGAAAACATCTCCACCAGGAGGGAGTGGAGTCCCACATCCTCCAATTATGCTGCCGTCCAGCTGGGCCACAATGGGCCCGCAGATAACCATCGGGGGCTGCAGAGCGCCTTGCTGGAACAATGCTGGCTGCTCGGGCTATTTTTACAGTAGCCGAGCGCTCGGCAGAACCCCGCGTCGCCCCAGGGGAGCAGGCGAAGAAAGGCCTGCGGATGCCCCGCCGTCTGCGCTCCGGGAGACAGAGGAAGGCCCGGTGAGCCACCCGGCGGCTCCAGGAAGCCTTCTCTCAGTCTGCTCACTGCCAGATAGTGAGACAATCGGGGTCCCCCACCCCGAGCCAGGGAGAGGAAGGGGGCGTGGGGGAAGCAGGGATTCTGTTGTGCTTGCGTGCCTCTCCTCCTACGAGCACGGCTCCGGAGGGCCTGACTGCAAGGGCCAGGGCTGGGGCCAGGCCAGCGTGCCCTCCTCACCTTCCCTGGTCCTTGGCAGTTGTCACCTGGCCCGTCTGGACCTTCTTCAGGTCCCACGGTGTCACAGGGTTGGGAAGCGGCAGAGTTGGGGGGTGCCACTGGGCCCCAGCTACCTGTGTACCTACTCTGGGAGCCATCGACCCAGCCATCCTTCGCTGACAACCTACTGTGCGCCAGCTCGGGACACCCAGCCGTGGGCAAGGCAGGTGGTCTCTGTTCTAGTTGACAAGGAGAGTGTTAGCAAGGAAGCAACCAAGGCGTTTTCAGCTAGTGTGACTCAGTGCAGACGCAGATATCCCTGGACAGGTCCAGGTGGTGAGCTGGCCCCGGTACACCAGGGCGATGGCCCCTCTGGTCCAGCGGATGGCCGCTGTAGGAGCATGAGTCCAATGTGGGGTCCACCTTCCAGTTTTTCCAAGAAACCTAGAAATCTTGACTTTACCCCGGAATCTAAGAGTTCAGCGCTGGCCATCCATTAGGCTCGTGAATACAAGCATCTTGCTCTGCGTTGACACCCTCTGCCTTAATCCTTTTCATTCTGAAGTCGGGGAGACTGAGGCTCCCTGGTCTTCATGGTCCTCTGCACCTGGGGGTAGAAGGCACCTTCTCCTGCTGGGTGGGACCCGGATGCTCTCGCCGTCAAGGTCAAGCTGCCAGGAACACTGAGGACTTGGAGACCAGATGCAGTACAGAGAGGGGGTCGCCACACTGGCCGGTGGTTGAGCCCCTCTGGGATGGGGTCCGAGCAGGGGCTAAGGGTGAGCGTGAGTGGCTTAGAGGTTGGATAACCCTGGGCACCCCACTTCCGAACGCACAAGGCAGTCAGCAGGCCGGGGCCTGGATGGTCCAGGGGTCAGGGTGGACCCGAGCACAGATTATAAGGGCTGGACTCGTGGGAACTACCAGGCAGCCTTCCGGAGTCCTGTCCCGGCGCAAATCCCTGTCCTGACGCTGCCGACATGTGCCTGACTAAGAAGCTACCGGTGTATTTTATAAGCACCCGTGTTCCGTATTTGACAGAAACCCTGTTTTCAAGTACTGGAACACATACTTGGAAACACTGGAGCGTGAGAACATGCCAGCCTGAAGCTCTGTTCTTTAAAACCGTGAGGGATGGCACCTCCGCTGGGCCAGGGCCTGCCCCGCGGCACTGGTTTCTCCGCAAACCTGAGATTCGGAGACGATTTCTGGAGGATGCAGGAAGGCTGTGGTTTGGAAGCGGCGCTAGACCTGTGTGGAGGGTGTTGTGTTCTGCGGAGACGCTGTCAGGGCTGGGTGGCCTCCTGCTCATCTCCCTGCGGGTGCAGAATGGGGGCCAGGGTTTGGCATTCAGGGCTGGTGGATATGGGCCCCGGTGCTTCTGTTGGACGGGTGCCTAGGGGATGGCAGCTGTTGGTCCCCGGGTCCTCAGGCCCCCGATCACCTGGGGCGGGGGGTCCAAGGAGTGGACGGATGAGGGGGTGGCAGGCCCTCTGCCTCAGGCCTGGCAGGTCAGAGGCAGCCCACAGGGTCGCGCCAGGACGCACAGGCTGCCCCTCACTGACGCGCGTCGGGGTCTGCTCTTTCCGCCATAGAAAGCGAGGAGGACATGGCCACCAAAGAGAAGCTGCAGTGTCTGAAAGACTTCCACAAGGACATCCTGAAGCCGTCCCCCGGGAAGAGCCCAGGCACCCGGCCGGAGGACGAGGCCGAGGGGAAGCCCCCGCAGAGGGAGAAGTGGGCCAGCAGGATCGACTTCGTGCTGTCCGTGGCTGGCGGCTTCGTGGGCTTGGGCAACGTCTGGCGGTTCCCCTACCTCTGCTACAAGAACGGCGGAGGTGAGCCAGGGCTGGGCAGACGGCGGGCCGGAGGGATCGCTGGGGCAGAGCGAGGGGCCTCCCCACGCCCAGCGCTCCAGGCCCCTGCCTCGACCTCCCCCCAGGCCAGCCTGCCTCCGCTCCCACCGCAGAGGCGGGAGATGAGCCTGACCGGGAACCAGATGGTGTTCTATCAGAGCCTTCCTGTGTGACCTAAGGCAGATTCTTTACCCTTCTGATCCTCCAGTTTACCATCTCTGAAGGCCGCCACAAGGCCAGGCCCAAGCCTCTGAAGCCTCGTTGCTCTTCACCTCCCCACTCTGCCTGACTTTAGAAATTTTTTACCCTCTGCTTTTGCTTTTCTGACTTAAACCAGTTGTAGTTCAAAAACAAATTTCGTGTTTCCCACCCTAAATAGAAAACCAGTGTCTTTTGCCGTAATGGGTAGGTGTCCAGGACAAAAACAAAAGTACAACGAAGATGTTTTTAATTTTTTCAGTTTTTTTGAGATAGAATCGACATATAGCATTGTTTTAGTTCAAGGCATACAAGATGGTTGATGTCTGTACTCTGAAACGAACACGGTAAGTCTTGTTAGCATCCCTCACCTCATATAGTTGCATGTATTTTTTCTTCTTGTGATCAGAACTGGTAAAGTTTTACACTCTTAGCAACTTCTTTTTCTTTTTTTTTCCTGCTTGTGGGATCTTAGTTCACCAACCAGGCATCAAACTTATGCCCCTTGCATTGTGAGTACAGAGCCTTGGCCACGGGACTGCCAGGGAAGCCCCTTAACAACTTTCAAACACACAGTCCAGTGTATCGTGCCTGGTGTACAGCCATGCCGCACACGACACGCCCAGGACGAATTTCTCTTCTAATCGGAAGGCTGTGCCTTTCCGACCCCCTCACTTAGCGGTGGTATTTTCTGAATGTAAGTTCCCTGTTTGGTCAGGTGGTCGGTTGGTTGGCCTGTTCTCTCGGTTTTCGTTGGTTTGTTTTTAACTTGCTGAAGGCCCTGCGTTAGAATCTTCTGACGTCTTCAGGCTCGGCAGCACGTCCTGGAGACTTGCTGGTCAGCAGGAGCTCAGCAGTAAGAACTCCCTCCCTGCTCCGTGTGGCGGCCCATGACCTGGCTGGTACCCAGCAGAGCCGGGCACGCATGTGCTGCCCACCTGCCCGCATCAGAACCGCCTTGCAGGAGGTCCTGCCCTCGAGCCTGGCTTCTTAACCTTTTGGAGGTCTCAGGTGCCTCTGGGACTCTGATGAGTGCCCTAGACGCTCCCCAGAACAAAGCACATACCCATAGACCCAAGTTGCCCACACTTTCAAAGGGTGTACAGACCCTCTGAAGCCAGTAGTGGACACCAGGTAGGAGCCCTCGCCCGACTCTTTGCCCTCCCCTCCTACCCTGGCTCCCTCCCCTGGCTGCAGAGGCCCATCTCTCACTTCCAAACACCCTTCCCAGCTGATTCTCAGCTTCCTGCCCTGGCCAGGCCACGGAAGGCCAGCTGAAGGCTTCAACCAGGAGACCCATCTGAGCCGGGTGTGAAGGGCTGGGCGGTCCTTCTTCAGAGGGATAGACCTGGGGAAGACAGGCAGGCACAGAGTTTCAGCAGAGGCTCGGAGGCTTCAAGCAACTGGGTAGATTTGAAGAAGACAAGAGGGCACGCTGGAAGGGTGGGGCTGGCTGGACGAGAATTTTCAGCCAGGTCCAGGAGTCTGCCCTTCACCCTCACGTCCCTGGGTCGGGAATACTCCCCTGGAGAAGGAAATGGTAACCCACTCCAGTATTCTTGCCTGGAGAATCCCATGGACGGAGGAGCCCAGCAGGCTGGCTGGGAGGGTTTGGGTGGAGAATTGTGCAGGCCTCGGCCAGCCTGAGGCTCACCCGCTCTTCTCTCTCTGCAGGCGCGTTTCTCATACCATACTTCATCTTCCTGTTTGGGGGCGGCCTGCCTGTGTTTTTCCTGGAGGTAATCATAGGCCAGTACACCTCTGAAGGGGGCATCACCTGCTGGGAAAAGATCTGCCCCTTGTTTGCCGGTGAGTACGGGACAGAGGCCGCCAGGGGCCTGGCGCCCCTCGGCTCAGCACACGCTTCTGTGCGCCTGCTGTGTGCCAGGTACCCTGGAGCCTCACGCAGGCCCGCTGGGCACACGGGGCCGCTGCTGCTCGTTCCTCTCTGGGTTGCCAAAGAACGGGAGGCCCAGTAGCTGCTGAGCAGTAGGGTGTGAAGAGAAGCCTTTCAGGAGCCTGTCTGTCTGGCTTCAGGTCCCGCTTCCTCGTTATGCTAATTCTCGTGACTTTGGGGAAAGTCACTTCATCCCTTTGTGCCTCAATTTCCCTATCCATAAAATGGAAATAATACGCATACTCCTGGGGTTGGTGTGAAGACAAAGCAACACAGCCACGTAAAAGTGCTTTGTACACAAGGAAGCCCAAAGCCGTGGTAGCAGCTCTGTTATTGTTGGGCTTCCCTGGGGGCTCAGATCATAGAGAATCTGCCTGCCGTGCGGGAGACCCAGGTTCGATCCCTGGGTCAGGAAGATCCCCTGGAGAAGGGCATGGCCACCCACTCCAGTATTCTTGCCTGGAGAATCCCCATGGACAGAAGAGCCTGGCGGGCTACAGACCACGGGGCTGCAAAGGGTCAGACACGACTGAGCGACTAACACTTGTTGTTATTGTATCATTTAGTCCTGTGTCTAGTTCCTCGTATGTCGTCATAAGATAATACTGTCGTGACTGTAATGGCAGGGGTGGGAGAATGAGTCTGTTCACTCAGCCATCCATGTGAAGCTACCCATCTGTCTATCCATCAAACCTTCCTTTTATTAAACTAGTCAATAGTTACACAATCCATGTATCCGTTCAACTATGCTCCCTCTACTTATCCTTCCATCCATCTACCTAACCTTCCAGTCAACCACCATCCATCCAACAAAGTGAGTATCCATCCATCATTCCAACATCCGTCCATTCACCTGAGTCCATCCCTCCCTCCATCCAGTCATCCATTGATGTATCCCTCCCTCCCTCCCTCCCTCCCTCCATCGGTCTATCCCTCTTCCATACATCCGTCAGTTTGCTCAGCTCTCTGACTCATCTGACCATCCATTATTTTACCTGTCCATCCATCCAGTCATGCATTCCTCCTGCACTTATTTGCTGGTCCCTGCTGAAGGGCCCCTTCTGGCCCCAGGCCTGCAGATCCCAGGGGTTTCTGGTTGGGGTTGTGGCTGTGGCGGGTCTGGCTTCCCTCTGATTCCCGCCTCGCTTGCCCCCGCTCGCAGGCATCGGCTATGCCTCCATCGTGATCGTGTCCCTCCTGAACATATACTACATCATCATCCTCGCCTGGGCCATGTACTACCTGTTCCAGTCCTTCCAGTCGGAGCTCCCCTGGGCAAAATGCAACCACAGCTGGAACACGCCCCATTGCCTGGAGGACACCTTGCGGAAGAACCGGAGCCTCTGGATCTCCAACAGCACCACCAACTTCACCTCCCCTGTCATCGAGTTCTGGGAGTAAGGCTGGCCTCGCGGAGGAAGGAGGGGGTGGGGGTGGGGTCAGAGGACAACCCTCGCCACCTTCTTCTCCCTAGGGGTGTGGGAGCCACTCCCTTGGGGTGGGGTGGGTGGGAGAGGGAGGACAGATTTGGAGATAAATCCGTACCTTTGGTCTCAGACAGGCCTGGAATCGAATCTCAGTTCTGCCATTTTACTGGTTGTTTGACCTCCAGCAAGTCACTGCCCCTTTCTGAGCCTCAGTTTCCTTAACTGTCAAATGAGGGCAGTGAACCGTTCCTACACCCATGGCATCTCTGTGAGGATTGTTTCCCAAAGGCAGGTATATGTACTTATGTTGTCTGAAAATGATATAGTTTTCTTAATGTATTTTAGAAAAAAATATATATATATGTAGTTAGCACATGAAACCTGTTATTGCCCAGAGGAAAAAAGAGCCTATATGAAGCTTGAAGTAGTTACTCAAATGAACAGGTGAGTAGACAGAGTGAAAATTCTGCATCAGTTAGCGCGTGCTGTGTAACACCCATCCCCAGATTGGAGCAGCCGTTTGTTTTCTTTGGCTCATGGTCCTGCTGCTTGGCAGTTGGGGCGAAGCTTGGCTGGGCAGTTCTTCTGGGCTTTGCTGGGCTCCCCCTGGTAGGTCAGCTATAAGGCATCGGGGTCACTCTTCTGGAGACTGGCTGGCTCTTGGCTGTGGTGCCACAGGCAGCTGGTCCGTGTGGTCTCGTCACCCTGCAGGCTAGCCTGGGCTTGTTCCTAGGTGTCCAGCATCCCAAAGCAGCACACGGGAAAGCCCCAGTGATGGAGCACTTTTCCAGCTTCTGCTGGTACCATTTTCGTTAAGGTCCCGTTAGCCAAAAAGAGGCCCGAGACTAACCCAGGGTTGAGAAGTGGGAGAATAGGAGAGGAGGGAGAATTGCAGGCATGTTTTGAAACTGCCCACACTATGCTCAGTGACGGCAGAAGCATACACATGGGCCAGGCTTGAGGAGGGCAGAGCACGGAGGCCTGCAGCCGGGCAGCTCTTCGCTGATGTACAGGGCCGTCCTTCTAACCCAGTGCTGGGAGCCCATCAAACGTGGGTGAGTGCCGTGCTCTCCCTGCCCTCCAAGAGCTGTTAAACGCGTACTCAGCAGCCCCTGTGACCCTGGAAGGAGCAAGTGAGGCCTCGCCTGGGGTGAGAGCCAGGGCAGGGAACGGTGTTAAGGAAGCACCGCGTCGCCGCCAGACAAGACTCCCTCTCCTTGGTGTGCGGATTTGCTGCGTCGAGGAGCCTCTCCCCCTCTTAGAATCTGGCCCCGGCGCCGGCCCACAGAAGAGGGAGCTAAGCGCTGGCTGGTCCCAGCCGATCGTCAGGGCCAGGGGTGGGCGGGCACTCAGGCCGGAAAGGGCCACTCGGCCACTCCCCCAGGTAATCCACGTCCCCCTCCTGACCTCAGGCGTTCAGGATGTGCTCACATCCCAGGACTCCTGCAAATGGGTTCTTTCCACGGAGGTATTTTCCACTTGCAGACAAAGACCTTTACAGGCGCATCCCCCTGCCCCCGCCACCCTTGCTCCTCACACCCTGGACAGCAGAGTTTGCAGACAAAGAACTGCAGGCATTTCTTTCTTTTCACTTGAATGCAGCCAGAGGCCAGGGTCCTGTTCATCCTCTGCTGTGCCTGGCACTGCCTGGCCACCCAGGGCCTGCCCCACTCAGGACGCCGGCACTCACCCAGCCCTTCCCCTACCCGCTGGGGCCTGGCTGCCTCGGGCACAGGTTGGCTACCTGGGAGGGAGCCCTTGGTCTGCCAGTGCTGGCTCAGGCTGTTGCCTCTTCCTCTCTGAGCCTCAGCGTCCTGAGCTTTACTTGGGGAGGTCGTAACCCTGCCCTCCCAGGGTGGTAGGACACCCCCCCGCACCAACAGAATGAGACCCAAATGGCCAGCCCTCAGAGCCTGCTTGATGAATGGGAGCCATCCCTGTCTCCTTAATGTCACCATTGTGGATAAAACTGCCGCCGGCCCAGGGACACCTGAAGCTCAACCTCGGGGGGACTAAGAATGGCCCCTTCCCGATGCCCGTGTGACCCCCCGTCACAGAGGGGCTGTCCCCTCTACCTCAAGCCTGAGCCCTCGTGAGCCATGAGGTCCTTACCCATGCCTTCTCCCCTGCCTGTCCCCCAGCCTGGGCCCTGCTGGGGGACTCCAGGGCTCCCGCCTTCCAGAACGCCCATTCTGAGCACCCCAGCTCCCTTCCCTGGCCTGCGTGGAGCACAGAGAGCGGCTCCGTCCAGAGACTGCCCGCCGCCCGCCCGGCCCCCCCGCCCCGCCGGCCTTTGCAGCCTCGCGCAGGCCCTGGCCGAATGTCCACGGATACCCCGGGGAGGACTGTAGTCCCTAGAGGAGGAAGCTTGGCCGAGAGGGCCTGCCTGCCACCGGAGGGGCCGAGGCCGCCTGCCTTCGAGGGCCTCCCCTTCTCTTGGGTGTGAAGAGGGTGAAGGACAGAGGACGCCCGAGAGCATCGCCCCAGGGACTTGCTCTCGTCATTCCGTCCCCTCTTCGTGGAGGCCCTGTAGGGAGGGAACACACCTAGGAGTCATCCCCAGCTCCTTTCAGCCTCAGACCCCACCCCCGTCTGGTCCTCTTGGAACTCCGTGTAAAGTATAGCCAGGTGGCCGTCCCCCCCGCCCCTGGAAGACCCCCGTCTTCCCTCCCCCGTTACGGGTGCGTCTCTGCAGTCAGCTGGGAAGCCAGACATGTCATCTCTCAGCTCAGAAGCCTCTCCTGGCTTTTCCGTGCTCATAGGCTTGCCAGCCAGGGAGGGTTAGGATTAGCCTGGAGCAGCTCATCACTCCCTCTCTCTGGCCTCGTTTCCCTGTCAGCAAACAGAGGGGCCAGGTGAGCTGGGCTTTGGGGGATGAGTAGGAGTTCACTAGGCCAAAAAAAGAAGAAAAGACAGCCTAGACAGAAGGAACAGCCATGCTGATGCGCAGTGGTCGTAAAGCTCGTGAGTAGCAGTCCTTGGTTTGACCCGAGGATAGGACGTGTGGAGCCAGGGAGAAGGATGGAGCCCTGGACGCTAGGCAGAGAAGGTTGGACTTCGTTTTCTAGGAGGAGGAGCCACGGAAGCTAGAGAGGGACGGAGAATCACATGATTGCGTCTGTGTTCTCTGGACTTGCTCAAGGAACATACTGGGGAGAGAGAAGCTGGGACACACACATTAAGCACCGACTGTATGCGGGGCCTCAGAGGGCTCAGCCGTCAGAAGATTTCCCTTTAGGGTGTTTCCCTTTAGGGTGAAGCTCAGCTTGTATCATTTCCCCTGAGAATAGCCACCGGCCCTGCAGTGACTAGCTCTGGGGTGTCCACGGAGAGAGGCTTGCTGGGCCGGGACTGAGGTGTCACTAGCTGGTACCCACTGGGCTGCCAAGCCGTGACCGTATTCTCAAGGCCGGTCTCCCGGTCCTTGGAACAAAGCCCAGCCCTGGCCTTCACTTCCTTCACCCTCTCAGCTGCACCAGATGCATGGGACCCTGAGCTGGCCGCTCCTTCTGCATATGAGGCCTGACAGTGCTCGGGAGCCACCTGGGCTTCTAGATAATGAGGCACCACGGAGCCGAGCCTTCCTCCTGGCCCTGGACAGGGAAGGGAAGGACGCTCATCCCTGCCAGGCCCCCCTCCCCTCTGGTTCTCCAGGAGGAGCTAGTGGAGAGCCGCGGGCATGCTGCCGTCCCCTTGATCCTAGAGCCGGGACCCTGACTCTAGCCTGGGGGCCCAGCTACCCAGCCACAGGGTGGTCATCCCTTTCCAGGGTTCTCAGAGGTAACGAGGTCCCCATCACCGCATCGCCTGGCCGAGGGTTAAAGGGCCTCAGGCCTGGCTTATTAGATGGGACACTGAGGATCAGAGTGGTTAAGTGACTTTCCCAAGCTCACACAGGCAGCTCGGCAAACCGGAGAGCTCAGCCCTGAACACCTCCTCTAGTGACTGCGTCCCCACCGGCCGTAAGTCCAGGGCAAGTCCACGGGCACAGGTAACGTTGTGCCGTGTGTGTGTGTGTGACCCCATGCCTGGGGTCTCCTCTTGGCCTAGATCCCCACGCCCACCCCGTCTGCAGCACTGAGGCACCAACCTTGGTGGGAGCCTGTGAGGTGCCCTTCTCCCTGGAAGGATCTCTTGAGATGGTCATTTCACGCCAGCTTTAGAATTGAACTCTTGAGTCGCTCGGAGATATGAAGGCAGAGCCTCTGCCCCCAGCCCGCCCCATCCTGCTCGCCCCTGCCCTGAGGTCACCTCTGTCCCGGGGGTCCTGTTTGTTGCCCCCCGGCCCTGGAGACAGGCGGGGTCAGATCTGGCCAGATGCCCTCCATCAGCCTGGAGCCATGCCTTCCTCCCAAGTTCCTCCAGGGCCCCCTGGGAGCTCAGCACATATCATTAGACTTTATTAGAATCAAAGAAATGAGTCATATTTGCAAACAAGCCCTGCTCAGCCAATCTTCCCCTGCAGCTGTCAGAAGGCGGAGGCGGTGTGGAGAGAGCCCGGTGTGGCCTCCTTCTCGGGGCGGATGGGCTCTTTTATAATTGTTGCCTCCGCCAGTCTCCAGGGAAGAACTATCGCCAATAAATGGCTGGCCGGCATTCAAAAGGAAACGATTTGGCCCACTCGGAGGACGTATTTACATCTCTGAGTGCCGGCTGGACGGCGGCGGGGCGGCCGACTCCAAACAGACGTCCAGGCGATTCTCTTTTGGATCCCACCCTGGAATGAGTCAGTCCTATTCTCGGACAAGAATGCAGCTCACCTCTCAGTCTCCTCCTCTCTGTGGGGGGGGTGCAGAGAAGCCTGGGGTGCTGGGGCCTCTCATACCCAGTGGTCCCCAGGGTGGCATCAGAGAAAAAGAACCAGGCCTAGGGTTGATTGTTTTTGTTTTTAATCTGGGTAATTTCAGGTGAATTCCTGAACCTCTCTGAGCCTCAGTTTCCCCATCAACCAAATGGGTGTAATTGACTCCACTCATGTCTGTTGAGCGCTCACTATGTGCCAGGCGCTGTTCTGGATCCAGCAACGGTCAGGACAGATACAGGCCCTGCCTCCATGAAGATGACACTTTAGCAGGACAGACAGACACGAGACAGATAGTGCAAGTAACCTAGACAAGCGATGATAAAGTGGAGGAAGACAGCCTAGAGGGAAAGAGAGTGGCTGGGAGTGCTTTTTCCATCGGGTGGCCAGGAAAGGCTGCTCTGGGGAAGGGGTGGGGCATAGCCAGTTCAACGGTCCTGAGGCTGGGTGGGGACTGGACCTGTTCAGGGCACATTCCAGAAGCCAGTGTGGCTCAGGGAGGAGGGCGGGGGCCCTGGGGACGAGGAGGTTGTGCGTGGAACTTGCCCTGGACGGCTTCCCTGTATGCCTGTGGTCCCAGCCTCCTCTTAGCAGGCACCACCCTGTCTCTTTAAGATGTCTGCGGCTGACTGTCAGAGTGTTTGGCCAGCTATTGAGGGAGGCAGGAAGGAATGGGGCAGGTAGGTGGGAGCCATGGGGGGTGTGGAGCAGAGGCCGAGCGTCACCTGCCTTGGGTGTTGCCAGATTCTGTCTTGATAACAGACTGGGGGCAAGAGTGGAGGCTGGAAGATCACTGACTAGGCTGCTGAAACAGTGCTCGGGAGCGGTGGGGGCCGGGACGGGTAGGGGCAGGGTTGGGGCAATACGGCTGGGTTTGGGGGAACTTGCGCAGCCTCCGGGGAGGTTGGAGGCACTGGTGAGGGGCAGGGCACCACGGCAGGCCCTCCCTCCCCCCGGGGCCCGCACTGTACAGTTTACCAAGCACTCCCATGCACCAGAGCGGGAAGACCCAACAGATCCTGGGCCATGCCTCGTGGGCATCCGGCAGGAAAGGGTCCTTCCAACTGTATCCCTTCAGGAGGGACTCTGATGGGCCCGCACGCTCTCCGGCCTCCCCGCTACACCCGAGATGACTTTGGAAAGTACGTTAGTTACTTTGGCCGGGAGCCCACATCGGGTTCTGTTATGACAACCCCTGATTGACGAGAGGACTTTCGTTCCGTTCCTGGAACGTCTGCATGGCTGGCCCCTTGCAAGCCTGTGTAAGAACCTTAGTTTTCGTGAAGGTGACATGCGCCCATTCACAGCATTCAGATGGTTTGAGAAACACATTCCCTGGCAGGGGAGCCCCTCCCCCGCGTCCCCGGGCAGCGACTGCACTGTCGTCTCGTGTGTCCCGGTCACTTGCCTCACCCCGGGACGTCGCCCCTCATCAGCGCGCAGGGAGATTCCTGAGGTCTCGCAGGCTGCGCGGCCCTCCGCCACGTGCCTGCTGCACGCCTGCTCGGAGCCCTCCCACAGCCCTCTGTGGGGGTGATTTCCCATGTTTGCTCCTGCAGACAGAGCCGAGGTGAACAGCTCGAGGCGTGTGCTAAGTCATTTCAGTCGTGTCTAACTCTGGGACAGGCCCCTCAGTCCATGGGATTCTCCAGGCAAGAATACTGGAGTGAGTTGCCATGCCCTCCTCCAGGGGACCTTCCCAGCCCAGGGATCGAACCCATGTCTCTTATATCTCCTGCATTGGCAGGTGGGATCTAGCGCCACTTGGGAAGCCCGAACAGCTTGGGGTGGTGACAGGGACCCTGTCACTGGCCATATCATCCAGGAGAGTCTTGGGATAGAATTGCTGGATCACAGGAAAGGTGCCTTCAACGGTTACTGCTGGCGCCTTGGAGGGGCTTTGCCACCAGCAGCAGAGAAGCAAATGCGTGACTCAGTTTCCCTGTTGTGGCCTCTGTGGCTGGACAGTTGCCAGAGCAAGGCCATGCGGCCCCCTCCCATCCATAGTGGGCACCATGGGTTTGCCCAGCATGGCGGTGGGAGCCGGCAGGAGGGTGCCAGTGACCTGAGCGTGGGGCGGGTGTGGTCAGAATTGGGGCTCTGGGGACAGCTCACCCCTAAGGAGAAAGGAAAGGCCTTCTTGTAACTGGACACCCCGTGGCACTGGCTGAGCACTTGCTGTGTGCCTCTTCCACGGTGTGTCTGGAGTCTGGTAGGCAAGACAGACTCCCCCCAAGGGCGACGTCCAGGGTGAGGGGGCGGCCGGGGAGCCGCAAACACCCTAGTCATCTGGAGCATCGTGGGAGACCTCCCTGGAAGCCTGGCAGCAGAGTGGTGCCTCCCCGAGGCTGCCCATTCACACGGAAGCCTTGGCCGCTGCCCAGGAGGCCCCGGCTTCGTGGAAGAAGCCGAGCGCTGGAGGCTGCGCTGGGAAGTGCCTTGTTCTAGAGCTTCCGCAGGGCCAAGCCCGTGTGCTGTACTTGACCAGGTACACAGCCTACCTCGTGAGTCTGCCCCTGGCCCTGAGGGCCCAGTGAGCCCTGCCGAAGCAAGGCCTGGAGCGATTCTTGTTAAAGTGAAGGCTCTGTTTTCCGTGTTAATCGGAAAAGGTAGTGGAGCCGGGAGAGCCCTGGCTTTGGGGGTCGGACAGCCCCGGAGTAGGGTGGCAGCTCTGCCACCTGCTGGGCCGTGTGTCCGTGGGTGATTAGATTGCCAAGCCTCGGCTTTCCCCATCTGTTAAATGGGGCCAGTGACTTCCAGCCCTTGGACCAGATGAGATAAATTAGAGAAGCCTCGTTGATGTGACCTCAGTACCTGGGGGAGCCCCTGGATGTTGGGGTGACCCACAGAAAGGCCTTGCCTGAGTGCCAGTTGAGGTGCGAATCTTGGATTTATTCAAGGTCCTCACTTTGAAGCATCTTTGGAAAACACTGAGAAGCAGTGAAACAGTGTCCTGGGCCAGTGGGCCCTCTGAGCCCTGACCCTGGTGATTGGCCTGCACACAGACTGGCTGAGTGCTGCGGATGGTCTGGGGGCAGGAGCTTGTGTTTGTGTTCCGCAGAAGGGGAAACGGAGGGCTGGTTTAAATGCCCCTCTTGCCTCTCCTGCCCGAGACTGTGGCCCTTGAACAGGGAGCTGGGTCTCAAGGGGGAGCCAGCTTCTCCTGGGAACACGAGCCTGTGACCGCAGAGCCCTGGGGACCAGTGTCGCTGTGCTTAGCCTGGCTGCCCTAGGTCACTGCCACAGCAGTCGGAGCTCTGGGACCACGGGGTCAGTTTCTGGGCGTTAAGTTTCATGGTCTCTCAGCAGCCTGGGGGCCCCACCCCAGTTCCAGGAGGCGTCTGCCCCTCGGGGGCGTGTCTGAGTAGCACTGTGGGCGTTTCCCCTGGTCAGCAAGGCTCTGGATCCCAGAGGCCCAGGCTCTGCCATGTGATGCTGAGTAGGGTTGGTGGCTGTGATGATTGTCCTTCAGAACGCTCACACACCTCCTCCCAAGCCCGTCACAACCCTGGCCGGGGGCAGGGGAGGAAACAGCACCCAGGGAGTGCTGCCTGGGGTCTCAGCCCCAAGACAGTAATGACCGCTGCGGTTTGCTGGCTGCTGGCGGCATCCAGGGCCAGGAGCTTGTACTTTGTGTGGCTTTTCTCCTAACCCTCCAGAGAGGTGTGTGGGTGTCCTGCAGCCCCAGGGAGAACCAGGACCCTGGAGACCTATCTTTTAGTGAGAGATCCAGATAAGGAATGGGGGGCAAATACATAAAAAGAGGGACAGGACAGAGAATGTGGGGTGGCAGTGCGGGGGGAGGGGCGGGTGGTTATTCCCATTTCAGAGCTGAGGAGACTGAGGCAGACAGTTGGGTAACTGGCCCTCAGTGGTTAAGTCAGTGGTTACATGCTGGAGCCCAGTTGGAGCCCAGTGTCTGGCCGCAGGGAGCACTGGGCAGGGGTCTGTGGGAATTGATCACACGGGAATCAGTACCTAGTTCACAGATGAGGAAACTGAGGCTTAGGGGGTTAACGTAACTTGCCCGAGGCCTGACTGGATAGAACCCACGTTCTCCTGACTCAGGAGTCCAGACCCATCCCCCTGGTTGGCTTCCCCGTGACTGTGAAACTGGTGTTACCTAAGATTACCCGAGACCAGCGGGATTCCGCAGCCTGGAGGTGGGGTTGAGCCCCAGCTTGCTGGGACCCCTGTGCCGGCTCTCCCCACCCTGGGCCGGCCCGTCTGACCTGGGGCTCTGTTTGTTTGAAGGCGGAAGGTGCTGAGCTTGTCTTCTGGGATTGACGAGCCGGGCGCTCTGAAGTGGGAACTTGCTCTCTGCCTCCTCCTCGTCTGGCTGGTCTGTTTCTTCTGCATCTGGAAGGGCGTCAAGTCCACGGGCAAAGTGAGTTCTGCTCCCCTACCCTCCCGCCTCATGGAGCCTGGCCCTCTGCAAGGTCGTCTCCCGTGCCCCCGGGACCCTCCTGCTCGAAACTGGTCCTGATTAACCAGTTCTGCTAGCAAACCCGGAGCCCCCTCGGTTGTGTTGTGGTGTTTGTCCATTTCACAATGCAAATCAGCCCAGCAGGTCCGATTTCAGGTTATTGATGGTTTGACAATCAGCCCGCAAGATTCCTGAAATGGAGTGGTCTACTCTCCAAGCACCCTCACACCACTGGTACCCCATTAGGGAGTGGTGGGTTGTGTGGATTTTACCGGATAACAAGCCCTGAGATGCCACTGCAAAGTTAACTGGTAACGGTGTTGTTAGCTACCAACTGCTCACCAGCCACAGGGACCCTTGCGACCTCAACATCCCCTGTAGACTCTTTAGAAATGTAGACCCGTGGGCTGACCCCAGACCTACCGAATCAGAAGCTGCGTTTGAACACTTTTCCCCCAGATAATCCAAAGGTGTACTGAGACTGACCAGCACAGCTTCTCAGCTGGCATTTTTTGCCGCTAAGTCAGATTAACTGAATTATCTTAGGCCTTACATTTCAGCTGTTAACTAGGATGTTAGTTATTAAGGAGAGCTCTCACTGATCATTAAGTCGTCTGCTCATAACCGAAGTGCTGGCTGTCGCTGAGGTATCTGCTGCTGGTTAATATGTTACATAGTGACCAGGACATTAGCTCTTAACAAAGGTGGTAGCTGAAAATTCGTGGTACCTTATTCATGCAAGTTTTAGGTGTAGCTGGTACATTGTCAATAATGAAACTGTTAGCCTGTCACTGACACATTACCTGTTAACAGAGTCGGGTGATGGATGACCTGGTAAGCAGAACACCGGCCATATAATACCAGAGTCGTTCTGGTGGCAAAGACCCTACAGAGGGTTCCCTTGGGCTCACCGGGGTGAACCCAGGGCACTAACTAAGCCACAGCATAGGTGTTGGTTGGTCTGCCCTTACGTGCCCCCCTGTCTGCCATCCCCCGACCCCCATCATTTGCATCTCCATCCTGGACAACCTCTTTAAGATCGAGAAGCCCTCAAAGGTCAATAGAGTTAAGTTAGGGCAGCATTTGAAGGACAGTGATGGGCAGTGGGTGGCGTCATTGGGAGAAGGGACTGTCACTGTGAGTTCTCCCCGGGTGAAGGGCGTCTTAGGTAAAGTCACTGTCTAAAGAGACAAGAGCTAAAGGGGCGCATACTGTGGTGGAGGAAGACAGGCGTGTCGGGTGCGGTTTCAGGCAAGGCTCACCAAGAAGGGCAGCTAGAGACGCAGATCTGTCAGAAGTGAGGCTAAGCCATTCAAAGGCCCAGAGGTGTGTCCGACCAGACCCCCGGCAAGCCCCTAGTCCAGTGGAGGAGCTGATGTCCGCCAGGAACCGTGAGCCTCACCCGAGACACGTGCAGGGGCAGGAGACCAGGGCTGAAACGAAATGGAGAGGGCGCAGGGCTGTCCCAAGGCGGCCGACGGACGTGACTGGCTGGAGGTCCCCCTGCTGCCCCCAGAGAAGACACTCCGGGCCCCCAGGGGCAGGCGTGGTCCCCAGAACAATAGCGGGGCCAGGGCCAGCCCCCGGGGAAGCCAGGACAAACACAGGGAGGATCCGAGGACTTCCTCAAGCTCCTCGGCGGCTGCCGCTGGCCGTGACTTCCAGCCCTGGCCATAGGCCAGGTTCGCAGCCGCCGTGGGGGCCAGATGGCCTCATCCTGGCTGTGGCCTTGCTCAGTGACTGACCCCAGCATGGCCGGGGGTGAGGAGGAGGGAGCTCCCGGGCCGGGGAGGCTCAAGACTCGAGTTCAGGTCACTTGGCCTCTCTGGATGTTAGTTCCGTTGTTTGTAATAGCTTTCATCCTTCTGAGGGTCTGACTCTTGGCCCAGAGTTCACTGCTGCTCAATTTATCCAAGAACTTGTGATTGTGGTGCAAACGCTCTGTGCCTTGCTTGTGTGCCAGGCACCGTTCTCAGCTCTGATTATTAGCTCTTTTAACCTCCTGACGTCTGATGTATGCGTGGCTCCTACTCCACTTTGCAGAAGCGGTAAGAGGAGATGTTTTGGGGGAAAGGGTGGGGCAGAGAGGTTGATTTGTTCAAGTCTACATAGCTTGTCAGTAGCCCAGGTGGCGTTTGAGCTCAGGCAGCCCAGCATCCAGCCTCGGGGCCCGGCATTCTCCCACCTTCTGTGGGCGCCTGCTCTCACAACATGTTAGGTCGCAGAGGATGACAGGGATCCAGACCCTCCCACAGGAAGGGCGGCCCCAGGAGCCCCACAGGCAGTTCAAACCCCAGATGCAAGCGCAGGCCGGCTTCTCCAGGCCTGGTTTGGGGTCTCGGTTCTGCACCCACAGCCTGCATGACCAGGGGCCGGTCCCTTCCCCTAGGAGCCTCAGTTTCCCCCTGTGTGAAATGAATAGTGGCGCCCCCTGAATACACACGAGGTGCTTGGGGCCTGGCAGGCCCTGTGCGCAGACCCACAGCCCTGGGCCTCTGGGGTGAGTGACCCGCGCTGCCCAGACAACCTCCCCAGAGGAAGCCCAGGGCGGCAAAGACCAGCACGTCCCCCTGGTGCCTGGCCGGCCACCCTCTCCCCTCAGTCCCTGGGGGAGGAGGAGGCGCTGGCTTTGTAAATTTCCAGGGCACTTGGGCCGCAGGGCTTTTGGGTCGCGGGCTCAGAGCAGCCACGGAGGTTTGCCAGCAAGAGTGGAAAAATACCACATCCTGGTGCAGGGCCCCCGCCAGAGGCCCACTGGTGGCGGCTGGCAGAGCCTCTCCCACGGGGATCCCAAGAGTCACCGGGAGGCTGAGAAGATGGCGCTCAGGGGCTGGGCCTTGGCAGATTCTGCAAAACAAGGGTGTCCTGCTGGAGAGGCTGCCACAGTGGCATGAGCAGGTGGGCTGTGCTGCCCTGGGCTTGGGGAGAAAGCGTGCACACACACACACACACACGCAGACACACACACACACTCAGACATACACACACACAGATACACCCAGACACACACACATACACCCAGACACACACACATAGACACACACACAGACACACACACACACAGATATACCCAGACACACACACACACACAGATACACCCAGACACACACACACACACAGATACACCCAGACACACACACATAGACACAGACACAGACATACACAGATACACCCAGACACAGACATACACAGGCACACAGATACACACTCAGATACACACACAGACACAATCAGACACAGACAAACACACACATTCAGACACACACACACAGACACACACACATACACACAGATACACCCAGACACACACACACACAGATACACACAGACACACACAGATACACACAGACACACACACACACAGATACACCCAGACACACACACACACACACCCAGACACACACACACACACACACTCAGACATACACACAGACCCACACACACAGACACACACACAGACACACAGATACACCCAGACACACACACAGATACACCCAGACACACACACACATACAGATACACCCAGACACACACACAGATACACCCAGACACACACACACACACAGATACACCCAGACACAGACATACACAGGCACACACTCAGATACACACTCAGATATACACACAGACACAATCAGACACAGACAAACACACACACTCAGACATACACACAGACATACACACTCAGACACACACACATAGACACACTCAGACACACACACATAGACACACACAGACACACAGGCAAGACACATACACACAGACATACACACTCAGATACACACAGATACACACACAGACACAATCAGACACAGACAGACACACACACTTAGACATACACAGACACACAGGGAAGACACATACACACAGACACACACACAGATACACCCAGACACAGACACACACAGGCACAATCAGACACAAACACACACACTTAGACATACACACAGACACACACACAGACACACACACATAGACACACACAGACACACACTCAGATACACACACAGACACAATCAGACACAGACAGACACACACACTTAGACATACACAGACACACAGGCAAGACACATACACACAGACACACACACAGATACACCCAGACACAGACATACACAGGCACACACTCAGATACCCACACAGACACACACACAGACACAATCAGACACAGACAAACACACACACACAGACACACACACACAGGCACACAGACGCCAGCGGGCCTGTCCCAAATCCCGCCTCTGCCGCCGGCTGGCCCCGGGCCCCTGATGAGATCCCACTGGGCCTCCGTTTCCTCATCTAGAAAATGTAGGTGACAGTAGTCTGCTTCTTGCAGTTGTGAGGGTGAGTGAGTTATACAGCACCTGGCACACAGCAAGCGCTGCGGAAGTGCTAGGGAAATGAATTAAACGTGCGGAAACAAGGGAACCCACCCCCAGCCCCACCCAGGGAGGTGTCCTGTGTCCCTGACACAAAGCCCCCTGGCCCCCGCCCTCCTGCCCAGCCCGGGGCCGGGGGGCCTTGCGCTTTGAAGCAGGGGCCCTCCGCCCTCGCCCACCACTGTCAGCACCATTGTTCTCTGCGGGCCGGGGCTGGGGCCAGAGCAGCCTTCGGGCCGGCTGTCTTTCTTTTGCCCCTTCTGTGGCTTCCTGGCTGGCCCCACCCTCCACGACTGCCCGCAGGTCCCTGGGATGCGGGGGGCTCCCCTGTTTTGGGAGAAGACTATAGGCCGGTCAGGGAGACGGGCGCAGGGAGAGGGGCGTCCAGGGCAGGCACAGCGGAGGCGGAAGGAGGGTGGCCCTTCCACCCTGGGTCCTCGGGGGGGCCCACCGCCAGGCAACCCAGGACGCGGAGGCCAAGCCACACCTCTGGGAGGGCCCCAGATACAGACTCCTCAGCAGAGCTGGAGGGAACTTCAGAGCCGGGGGGTTCGGGTGGGGACGTGGAGCGCAGAGAGGGTTCGTAGCTTGCCCAGGGTCTGACAGCCAGCCTGCCGCAGAGCCTGATCCCCGGCCTGAGGCCTGGAGCCCTCGGGGAGCCGCTCCTGGGGCGGCCGGACAAACCGCAGACCCCGAGGGGCTCCTTCCTGCTGTGCTGTTGCCGCTGAAGCAGGTGCTAGACCATCCAGCTCTGCCGCCTGAGTGCTGGGCGACCCGTGGGCAAGGGCCGGCTCTGCGGGCCGCCGTTTCCCTGTCTGCAGGACGGGGTCAGGCAGGACCCGCTGAGCGCAGAAGTTACTGCAGGGGCATCCGCAGCCGGCACACAGGGAGTGCTCGGTAAACCCTGGCTGCTGGCACTGGCCCAGGGCGGCTGAGCCCAGCGGGCCCTGAGAGCTTCCTTTGCACCCTATTCAAAGCCCACTTCTAGTTGTTTCTACTCAAAGGGATGGCAGCTCCATCCGAGAACTGGCTCCATCCAGGCTTCCCATGGCAGCTGGGCAAGGTTCAGGGCTCTGTCACCCTCCGCCTGTGTCCGCTACCTGGGTCCCGGGAGTGCCCCATAGGGTCCTGCACTGTCCCCTCCCCCAGCGCCGCGAACCTTCATCCTGTTCTCTGGACCTCAGTTTGCACACCTGGAAAATGGGCGTGTTGGCCATGCAGTGGCCCCCTCCCTGGCCCCCCGGCCCCCTCAGCAGGAGTTGGGGGCTCCGTGAGCTACTCCCAGCGTTCCTGCTGGTCACCACGGACTTTCGCATGTCCTCCACCACGCACCAAGATGCGCTGTGCACAGTGGTGGTTTGCAGACGTCCGGGTGCCCCGCCCAGCCTCTGTGTGTCCTCTGACAGCAAGGCAGCTGGCACACCGATTTGGGGATGTGCTGAGCATGGAGCGGGCTGCTGCTCGGGAGACCCGGCTCAGCCAGCGCCCGGCCAGAATAGCAGGATTGCATCGTCCGTGCCCCTGGGCACTTTTGAGCCCCACTCAGGCACACGCCCCCTCCTGAGGACTTCTTGTGCTGGAGTGAAAGCTGGGAAAATCCAATCTGTAAACGGAGGCCACAGGAGGTCTGAAGGCCGCTGCTTTGGGGACAGGACAGGGGGAGGAAGCAGCAGGGCAGGGCCCTTGGGGATGGAAAGGCGTTGCCGGGGTCGTCTGTGTCCCCGCCTGGCCTTGACCTCACCCTGCCTGGGACGTGAGGCACGACCCATCCTGGTTTCCTCTCTAGAAGTTCCCCGGTGCTTCCTGCACAATCACCCGGCCAACAAAAGACCCCATATTTTGCACGTCTGAGCAGCCACCTGCCTTGTGCTGTTTTGACCGCGTTGTGAGTGTCATTCCGTTGAATCCTCACCTTGCCCATTAGTGAGGGCCTTCTGTTTCTCTGATCCCCATTTTACACATGAGGCCACAGGCCCAGAGAGGGTAAGCACCATGCCCAGGGGCACACAGCACACGAGGGGATGGAGGGAGGATTTGAACCCACACCTACCTGGTTCTGACCACAAGTCATACTAACGCTGCGGATGTTCAGTCGCTCATTCGTGTCTGACTCTGAGACCCGGCGGCCTGCAGCCCCCCAGGCCTCCCTGCGAATGTTCGCTCCTCTGTACTACGCGCTGTGGGCCGATCCCTGGGCGTTCACCGGCGATGCACTCTTATTGCGCATTTTCCTTTTCTCACCCGCTGGAATGTCAGTTCCATGAGGGCAGGGATTTCTGTATTTCCAGGGCCCTGTAAGTATGTGCAGGATTAGAATGTCAGTAAGTCTGTGTGTGAGGTAGGTACTTGCTTTATACCCAGGTTGCCAGTGAGGTGCCTGCAGCCCAGGGAGGGTGAGCAACACGCCCGTGGTCCCTCAGCAAGGGAGGCACCGAGCCTGGCTCTGGAACGCCTGCCTCGGGGCGGGTGCTGGGGCTAGAGCAGCAGCAGGCTGGTCTGCTGAATGGCTGAATGGCTCCCGCCCCTTGCAGGTTGTCTACTTCACGGCCACGTTCCCGTTCGCTATGCTGCTGGTGCTGCTGGTCCGTGGGCTGACGCTGCCCGGTGCAGGCGCAGGCATCAAGTTCTATCTGTACCCCGACATCAGCCGCCTGGAGGACCCAGAGGTACTGCAGGGCAGCCTGGCCTCCCCACCCCCACCCCCACCCCCGGGCCGGCATGGGGAAGGAAACCAAAGCCGTGCCCGTGTTTCTGGGCCCCCAGATGGAGCCGGGGGTAGTGTCAGCCCTGGTACTTTTCCACTGGGCCCTGGTGGGTTGTGCACGGTGCCCGCCAGCCATCCCGGCGGTGTATATCTTTTCATGTCGAGGCCTCCCGAGGCAGGCCAATTATAGAGGCTGCTTTAGGCACGGCACCAGGTAAGGCAGAGATGTCTCCGGAAGCTGGCCTCCTCCTCTGCCCACAGCAGCCGTGAGGCTGCATCGTGGGGGCGCCCTGGGCTGAGAGCGGAGTTCAGAGCTGTGACCTCTTAGAAGGTCGAGGGGCAAACGCTAACCGTCCCCCCATCCCGAGGCACTCAGCCCCGTGGCCGCGGGCTCAGCGCTCTCACTGGCCATTTCGGGACCTCTGTCCCCAGGGTCCTCAGCCTTTAGGTTGTTCCCAAGGGCCTGTGCTGCTTCGGGTCTTTCCCCCACGGTCCTCTCACCTTGGGCGGGAGGTGGGCAGCAGGGGCTTAGCCATCATCAGAGGACAGGTGGGAGACGGCTGGGTGGCTGTCAGGAGCTGACTGCTGAAGATTCTGCAGAACGGCTTTGCCTGCATAATCCATCTGGGAATTCCTGCCACTTCCAACTCGGGCGGGGGTCCCCAGACAACAGCAGTGACCATAAGGATAGCAGCCTTGACTTGCAGGCTTACCATGTGTCTGGCGCTGGGCTAAGTCTTAACTGTTTGAACCTGCAGGAAAAAAAAAAAAAAACAGCGCTGTGGGGCAGGGGAGTGGAGCCCACTTTACAGGTGTGAAAACTGAAGCTCCAGGGGTCGTATTTACTTGCCCACAATGATTCCGTGGCTGGACTCCAGGTCCCTCTGCTTCAAAAGCAGGGCCTCTTAACCGTGATGCTCAGTGAACTGAGCCGGGGGGGGGGCTCTTAGACTTCTGGGGTTCTGCTTGCACCCTGGATTCCAACACAGATGCTCCAATCGCATGGAGAATCTGCACACCCCGAGGAGTCCTCGGGACCCACGCCGCCGCCTCCAGGAAGCTGGCTCTGACGACCCTTCTTGTCTTTTCTTCGATACCCTCCCCCGCCCCCGCACCTTTCCCAGGTGTGGATCGATGCTGGGACCCAAATATTCTTCTCCTATGCCATCTGCCTGGGGGCCATGACCTCGCTGGGGAGCTACAACAAGTACAAGTACAACTCGTACAGGCAAGTGTTGCGTCGGCAGGCCTGGTGGGCCTTAGAAGTGATGATGTTTAAAGAAAAGAAAAAAAAAAAAGAGAAGTTAGGGAGCGTGGCTTCCTTGTGTTGTGAATTAACTTGCTCCCTGACATATGTGTAACATAGGGACTGTATGCTGCTGGGATGCCTGAACAGTGGTACCAGTTTTGTGTCTGGCTTCGCAATTTTTTCCATCCTGGGCTTCATGGCACAAGAGCAAGGGGTGGACATTGCTGATGTGGCTGAGTCAGGTATGGTGGTGTCGGTGGCAGTGGTGGTGGGCACTGCCACCTACTGTGTGAGCCGAGTACTGCAGGCATGAAGCCAGACCCCCCCCAGGGGGTTTTGGGGGGGATGAGCCTGGTTTCTGAAATGGACCCCCACCCCACCCCTTCTTGCACCACGATGTCCCCCAGGCTTCAAAGAGTTCAAAAGCTAAATTGGAAGCATCTTTATTGCGGTTTTGCCCCAGGGACGGCAGAAACTCGGGGGCTGGTCAAGTCGGGGAATAATCAGCGCTTCTCAAGTGGTTGTTCCCCCCACCCCACTCCCTGTCCTTCCCTATAGCAAACTCCTGGTTTCTGCAGCAGAAAGCACTCTCCTAACTCAGGGGCGGGGCCACCCGTCGCCACCTTCTCAGCTTGGGTTTCTGTGTTTTGCACTTTGCTCTAAGCAACCCCCTTCATTCATCCCACCGTCTCCTGGTTTGACTGGGTCGGTCTCTACCCTGTGTCAAGCACCCACCATTTTTACCCGGGCTGGGGAAGGACCTGATGTGACAGGCCGCCCTCTGGGACAGTGACAGGTTCAGTTTGGGGGTAGGTTGCGGGGACCCCCTCCGCCCCTCAGGATGTGGGCTCCATGGGTGGGACGCCCCCTCCCCAAGACAGCTGCAAGTGGAGATAGTCTTAGGGTCAGAGTCTGCAGAGCCTGGAGGCTGAGGCTGGGATCCTGGGGTTCCAGCAAGATAGTTCTGGAACCCAAGAATTGTGAGGGCTTCAGCTGCCAAGACCCCAGAGCCTCAGAAGCCTAAGTGCCCCAGTTCTAAGAGGTGCCCCCCACGAGCTGCAGGTCCTGGGCCCACGGCTCTGAGCTGCAGAGCTTCCATGTGGCGCTGAGAACCTCACTCCCGGGACCCCCAGGGTCCACCTTTCCTGCTCCTCTGCCCTCCTCCCGTCCTGCCCAGGTCACCCACAGGACGGTTGTTGCTCTTGTGCCCAGCCTGACCTCCCGACGTGCTAGGACCCCTCAGCGGTCACCTAGGGGCAGGTGAGGGCC